>NC_136271.1:3869856-4159856 GCF_964187855.1 Myxine glutinosa
AAAGAGCTCTGTGAGGCCTTCAGAAAGAAGGTTATAGATGCCTACGAGTCTGGGAATGGATTAAAAAAGATCTCCAAACAATTTGAAATCAATCATTCGACTGTCCGGAAGATCATCTGCAAGTGGAGAAGATTCCAAACAATTGCCAACTTGTTCAGGCCAGGCCGCCCCAGCAAGTTTAGCCCGAGTGCAGACCACAAGATGCTGAAAGAAGTCTCTAAGAACCCCAGAATGTCATCACGGGACCTCCAGGTGGCTCTTGCCACTGTTGATGTCAAAGTGCACGAGTCTACCATTCGAAAGAGGCTGCTTAAATTTGATCTACATGGAGGTGTGCCAGGAGGAAACCTTTTCTGTCCAGAAAGAACATCAGGGCAAGACTAAGGTTTGCCAATGAACACCTCGGCAAAGACCAGCACTTCTGGAACAATGTGCTCTGGACAGATGAGTCAAAGGTAGAGCTATTTGGCCACAGTACCAGAAGGCATGTTTGGCGAAAACCAAAGACAGCATTTGACCACAAGAACCTGATACCAACTGTAAAGCATGGTGGTGGAAATATTATGGTTTGGGGCAGCTTTGCTGCATCAGGGCCTGGGCAGCTCACCATCATAGAATCCACTATGAATTCTTCATTGTACCAGAGGGTGCTTGAGGATAATGTGAGGCCATCTGTCGGAGAGTTGAAGCTCAACCAAAGGTAGACCTTGCAACATGACAATGACCCTAAACATACCAGTAAATCCACCAAGGAATGGCTGAAAAGAAAGAAATGGAGGGTTCTGGAATGGCCAAGTCAAAGCCCGGATCTAAATCCCATCGAGATGTTGGGGGGGATTTGAAACGAGCTGTGCATGCAAGAAACCCCTCAAACATCGCACAGCTGAAAGAATTCTGAATGGAGGAGTGGGGAAAAATTTCTCCCAGTCGATGTCAGAGACTGGTGGACAGTTATAAGAAACGCCTACTTGAGGTTGTTTCTGCCAAAGGTGGCAATACCACCTATTAGAGCCAAGGGTGTACTTACTTTTTCCACATGCGAAATTTGCATTTATGTTTATTTAAATTATACAATGGACGACAAAATGTAAATGTTTCATGATATTTGTTATATTATATCAACTTGACATATCAATATTGTTGAAATGAAGATCAAATAACTGTATGTTGAAATATGTTGAAAAAGTCAAAACTTTACATGGGGTGTACCTACTTTTTCACATGACTGTATGTCTGTCAGGCCAGGTAATGTTTGGGCAGGAATTTGAAATTTGGCTAGGGTATCAGGACACCATGACATACTGTTATCGAAAGTCGTTGTGGGATCTTTACTGTGAACTAGTAAATGCTTGGCAGACAGGACACGTTGCTTAATGCGTGTCTGATTCAGGGTGATGTTAAATCTTAACATAAGACAGTTCCTAATAAACAGTCCAATTAATCTCAATTCTAATTCTGAGATGTGTGAAGATTTAAACAAAAATAACAAAGTACAGTACAAGCATATTTTACGAGGCTCATTCAGGAGAAATACAAGAAATTGGATAGATTTCACAAAGTGCTCCTGTTATGTTTGTTGTGTAAAGTTTTGCCATTCTCTTCCTTATTCTTCAACTTGTGTTTTTTGTGTAAAGTTTTGCCATTCTCTTCCTTATTCTTCAACTTGTGTTTTTTGTGTAAAGTTTTGCCATTTTCTTCCTTGTTCACCAACTTGTGTTTTTTGTGTAAAGTTTTGCCATTATCTTCCTTGTTCGCTAACTTGTGTTTTTTGTGTAAAGTTTTGCCATTTTCTTCCTTGTTCACCAACTGGTGTTTTTTGTGTAAAGTTTTGCCATTCTCTTCCTTGTTCGCTAACTTGTGTTTTTTGTGTAAAGTTTTGCCAATATCTTCCTTGTTCACCAACTTATGTTTTTTGTGTAAAGTTTTGCCATTCTCTTACTTGTTCACCAACTTATGTTTTTTGTGTAAAGTTTTGCCATTCTCTTCCTTGTTCACCAACTTATGTTTTTTTGTGTAAAGTTTTGCCATTCTCTTCCTTGTTCACCAACTTGTTTTTTGTGTAAAGTTTTGCCATTATCTTCCTTATTCACCAATTTATCTTTTTTGTGTAAAGTTTTGCCATTCTCTTCCTTGTTCACCAACTTGTGTTTTTTGTGTAAAGTTTTGCCATTCTCTTCCTTGTTCACCAACATGTGTTTTTTGTGTAAAGTTTTGCCATTCTCTTCCTTGTTCACCAACATGTGTTTTTTGTGTGAAGTTTTGCCATTCTCTTCCTTGTTCACCAACTTGTTTTTTGTGTAAAGTTTTGCCATTCTCTTCCTTGTTCGCTAACTTGTGTTTTTTGTGTAAAGTTTTGCCATTCTCTTACTTGTTCACCAACTTATGTTTTTTGTGTAAAGTTTTGCCATTCTCTTCCTTGTTTACCAACTTATGTTTTTTTGTGTAAAGTTTTGCCATTCTCTTCCTTGTTCACCAACTTGTTTTTTGTGTAAAGTTTTGCCATTATCTTCCTTATTCACCAATTTATCTTTTTTGTGTAAAGTTTTGCCATTCTCTTCCTTGTTCACCAACTTGTGTTTTTTGTGTAAAGTTTTGCCATTCTCTTCCTTGTTCACCAACATGTGTTTTTTGTGTAAAGTTTTGCCATTCTCTTCCTTGTTCACCAACATGTGTTTTTTGTGTGAAGTTTTGCCATTCTCTTCCTTGTTCACCAACTTGTTTTTTGTGTAAAGTTTTGCCATTCTCTTCCTTGATCACCAACTTATGTTTTTTTGTGTAAAGTTTTGCCATTCTCTTCCTTGTTCACCAACTTGTGTTTTTTGTGTAAAGTTTTGCCATTCTCTTCCTTGTTCACCAACATGTGTTTTTTGTGTGAAGTTTTGCCATTCTCTTCCTTGTTCACCAACTTGTTTTTTGTGTAAAGTTTTGCCATTCTCTTCCTTGATCACCAACTTATGTTTTTTTGTGTAAAGTTTTGCCATTCTCTTCCTTGTTCACCAACTTGTGTTTTTTGTGTAAAGTTTTGCCATTATCTTCCTTGTTCACCAAGTTGTTTTTTGTGTAAAGTTTTGCCATTCTCTTCCTTGTTCACCAACTTATGTTTTTTTGTGTAAAGATTTGCCATTCTCTTCGTTTTTCACCAACTTGTTTTTTTGTGTAAAGTTTTGCCATTCTCTTCCTTTTTCACCAACTTGTTTTTTGTGTAAAGTTTTGCCATTCTCTTCCTTTTTCACCAACTTGTTTTTTGTGTAAAGTTTTGCCATTCTCTTCCTTTTTCACCAACTTGTTTTTTGTGTAAAGTTTTGCCATTCTCTTCCTTGCTCACCAACTTATGATGTTTTTTTGTGTAAAGTTTTGCCATTCTCTTCCTTTTTCACCAACTTGTGTTTTTTGTGTAAAGTTTTGCCATTCTCTTCCTTGTTCACCAACTTGTGTTTTTTTGTGTAAAGTTTTGCCATTCTATTCCTTGTTCACCAACTTGTGTTTTTTGTGTAAAGTTTTGCCATTCTCTTCCTTGTTCACCAACTTGTGTTTTTTTGAGTAAAGTTTTGCCATTCTCTTCCTTATTCGCCAACTTGTGTTTATTGTGTAAAGTTTTGCCATTCTCTTCATTATTCACCAACTTGTGTTTTTTGTGTAAAGTTTTGCCATTCTCTTCCTTGTTCACCAACTTGTGTTTTTTGTGTAAAGTTTTGCCATTCTCTTCCTTATTCGCCAACTTGTGTTTTTTGTGTAAAGCTTTGCCATTCTCTTCATTATTCACCAACTTGTGTTTTTTGTGTAAAGTTTTGCCATTCTCTTCCTTGTTCGCCAACTTGTGTTTTATGTGTAAAGTTTTGCCATTCTCTTCCTTGTTCACCAACTTATGTTTTTTTGTGTAAAGTTTTGCCATTCTCTTCCTTGTTCACCAACTTGTGTTTTTTTGTGTAAAGTTTTGCCATTCTCTTCCTTGTTCACCGACGTATGTTTTTTTGTATAAAGTTTTGCCATTTTCTTCCTTGTTCACCAACTTGTGTTTTTCGTGTAAAGTTTTGCCATTCTCTTACTTGTTCACCAACTTGTGTTTTTTTGTGTAAAGTTTTGCCATTCTCTTCCTTGTTCGCCAACTTGTGTTTTTTTTAGTAAAGTTTTGC
This sequence comes from Myxine glutinosa, assembly GCF_964187855.1. Taxonomy (NCBI): domain Eukaryota; kingdom Metazoa; phylum Chordata; class Myxini; order Myxiniformes; family Myxinidae; genus Myxine; species Myxine glutinosa. The sequence goes on from NC_136271.1 coordinate 3,873,990, forward strand.
CATTCACTTCCTTATTCGCCAACTTGTGTTTTTTGTGTAAAGTTTTGCCATTCTCTTCATTGTTCACCAACTTGTGTTTTTTGTGTAAAGTTTTGCCATTTTCTTCATTATTCACCAACTTGTGTTTTTTGTGTAAAGTTTTGCCATTCTCTTCCTTGTTCGCCAACTTGTGTTTTTTGTGTAAAGTTTTGCCATTCTCTTCCTTGTTCACCAACTTATGTTTTTTTGTGTAAAGTTTTGCCATTCTCTTCCTTGTTCACCAACTTGTGTTTTTCGTGTAAAGTTTTGCCATTCTCTTCCTTGTTCACCAAGTTGTGTTTTTTGTGTACAGTTTTGCCATTCTCTTCCTTATTCGCCAACTTGTGTTTTTTGTGTAAAGTTTTGCCATTATCTTCCTTGTTCACCAACTTGTGTTTTTTGTGTAAAGTTTTGCCATTCTCTTCATTATTCACCAACTTGTGTTTTTTGTGTAAAGTTTTGCCATTCTCTTCCTTGTTCGCCAACTTGTGTTTTTTGTGTAAAGTTTTGCCATTCTCTTCCTTGTTCGCCAACTTGTGTTTTTTGTGTAAAGTTTTGCCATTCTCTTCCTTGTTCACCAACTTGTGTTTTTTTGTGTAAAGTTTTGCCATTTTCTTCCTTGTTCACCGACGTATGTTTTTTTGTATAAAGTTTTGCCATTTTCTTCCTTGTTCACCAACTTGTGTTTTTCGTGTAAAGTTTTGCCATTCTCTTCCTTGTTCACCAAGTTGTGTTTTTTGTGTACAGTTTTGCCATTCTCTTCCTTATTCGCCAACTTGTGTTTTTTGTGTAAAGTTTTGCCATTATCTTCCTTGTTCACCAACTTGTGTTTTTTGTGTAAAGTTTTGCCATTCTCTTCATTATTCACCAACTTGTGTTTTTTGTGTAAAGTTTTGCCATTCTCTTCCTTGTTCGCCAACTTGTGTTTTTTGTGTAAAGTTTTGCCATTCTCTTACTTGTTCACCAACTTGTGTTTTTTTGTGTAAAGTTTTGCCATTCTCTTCCTTGTTCGCCAACTTGTGTTTTTTTTAGTAAAGTTTTGCCATTCTCTTCCTTATTCGCCAACTTGTGTTTTTTGTGTAAAGTTTTGCCATTCTCTTCATTGTTCACCAACTTGTGTTTTTTGTGTAAAGTTTTGCCATTCTCTTCCTTGTTCACCAACTTGTGTTTTTTGTGTAAAGTTTTGCCATTTTCTTCCTTATTCGCCAACTTGTGTTTTTTGTGTAAAGTTTTGCCATTCTCTTCCTTATTCGCCAACTTGTGTTTTTTGTGTAAAGTTTTGCCATTCTCTTCATTATTCACCAACTTGTGTTTTTTGTGTAAAGTTTTGCCATTCTCTTCCTTGTTCGCCAACTTGTGTTTTTTGTGTAAAGTTTTGCCATTCTCTTCCTTGTTCACCAACTTATGTTTTTTTGTGTAAAGTTTTGCCATTCTCTTCCTTGTTCACCAACTTGTGTTTTTTGTGTAAAGTTTTGCCATTCTCTTCATTATTCACCAACTTGTGTTTTTTGTGTAAAGTTTTGCCATTCTCTTCCTTGTTCGCCAACTTGTGTTTTTTGTGTAAAGTTTTGCCATTTTCTTCCTTGTTCACCAACTTGTGTTTTTTTGTGTAAAGTTTTGCCATTATCTTCCTTGATCACCAACTTGTTTTTTTGTGTAAAGTTTTGCCATTCTCTTCCTTGTTCACCAACTTATGTTTTTTTGTGTAAAGTTTTGCCATTCTCTTCCTTGTTCACCAACTTGTGTTTTTTGTGTAAAGTTTTGCCATTCTCTTCATTATTCACCAACTTGTGTTTTTTGTGTAAAGTTTTGCCATTCTCTTCCTTGTTCGCCAACTTGTGTTTTTTGTGTAAAGTTTTGCCATTTTCTTCCTTGTTCACCAACTTGTGTTTTTTGTGTAAAGTTTTGCCATTCTCTTCCTTGTTCGCCAACTTGTGTTTTTTGTGTAAAGTTTTGCCATTCTCTTCCTTGTTCACCAACTTATGTTTTTTTGTGTAAAGTTTTGCCATTCTATTCCTTGTTCACCAACTTGTGTTTTTTGTGTAAAGTTTTGCCATTCTCTTCATTATTCACCAACTTGTGTTTTTTGTGTAAAGTTTTGCCATTCTCTTCCTTGTTCACCAACTTGTGTTTTTTGTGTAAAGTTTTGCCATTCTCTTCCTTATTCGCCAACTTGTGTTTTTGTGTAAAGTTTTGCCATTCTCTTCCTTATTCGCCAACTTGTGTTTTTTGTGTAAAGCTTTGCCATTCTCTTCATTATTCACCAACTTGTGTTTTTTGTGTAAAGTTTTGCCATTCTCTTCCTTGTTCGCCAACTTGTGTTTTATGTGTAAAGTTTTGCCATTCTCTTCCTTGTTCACCAACTTATGTTTTTTTGTGTAAAGTTTTGCCATTCTCTTCCTTGTTCACCAACTTGTGTTTTTTTGTGTAAAGTTTTGCCATTCTCTTCCTTGTTCACCGACATATGTTTTTTTGTATAAAGTTTTGCCATTTTCTTCCTTGTTCACCAACTTGTGTTTTTCGTGTAAAGTTTTGCCATTCTCTTCCTTGTTCACCAAGTTGTGTTTTTTGTGTACAGTTTTGCCATTCTCTTCCTTATTCGCCAACTTGTGTTTTTTGTGTAAAGTTTTGCCATTATCTTCCTTGTTCACCAACTTGTGTTTTTTGTGTAAAGTTTTGCCATTCTCTTCATTATTCACCAACTTGTGTTTTTTGTGTAAAGTTTTGCCATTCTATTCCTTGTTCACCAAGTTGTGTTTTTTGTGTACAGTTTTGCCATTCTCTTCCTTATTCGCCAACTTGTGTTTTTTGTGTAAAGTTTTGCCATTATCTTCCTTGTTCGCCAACTTGTGTTTTTTGTGTAAAGTTTTGCCATTCTCTTACTTGTTCACCAACTTGTGTTTTTTTGTGTAAAGTTTTGCCATTCTCTTCCTTGTTCGCCAACTTGTGTTTTTTTTAGTAAAGTTTTGCCATTCTCTTCCTTATTCGCCAACTTGTGTTTTTTGTGTAAAGTTTTGCCATTCTCTTCATTGTTCACCAACTTGTGTTTTTTGTGTAAAGTTTTGCCATTCTCTTCCTTGTTCACCAACTTGTGTTTTTTGTGTAAAGTTTTGCCATTCTCTTCCTTGTTCACCAACTTGTGTTTTTTGTGTAAAGTTTTGCCATTCTCTTCCTTGTTCACCAACTGATCTTCACCAACTCTCTAACATTAAACCTTATGAGAAAAGTAAAATATCCCAACTTCCTTTTCCAGAAGGTGATGAACTCTTAAGTTTCATCGACTTCCAGCCTCTGGAGTGCACCACGAGCATGCTTGAAGGTTTTTTCAAGGCCTGGCTCCATGATTTCGAGACGGACTGGGAACATCTCCACCTCATCTTTCCACCACTCTCTTCAAGATCAGCACAAGGAAAACGCAGTAATCGCCAATTTTAGCAAACAACTAACCTTATCCTCATTTCATTGCATCTTGGAAAAAACATTTGGTGTGCAGAATCTTTTATTTCATTTGATCATTATTTGTCAAGTCGTATGATAATTCAAAGTGTGTGTCCTGTGATGTAAAACACTGAGTGTTCTCGTCATGCCGTAAAGTAAGCATCATTATGTGACGTTTAGGATATTTATGGGGTTCCAGATGACTACTTTGGTCATATTACAAGATACCTGTTGTCTTATGGATTTTGTTTTCCTGGAAAATGATGCAAAGATGTTTGGGTAGTAAAGTGAAGGGTGATTCAGAAGTAGGCAAATGCAGATAATGCTCATAAATGTTTCCTCACCTTATGTCGTTGAAGGAACATTTAAGTTAAATTATTTAATAGCTCTTGGATTGTCAGCTTCTAATGAGAGTATCATATGAACACACAGAGATATTTAAATATTAAACTTGCAAAACTCAGACCTTGAAGGAATGAAAAGCATCGGAATCTAGCTTTCTCAGAATCGAATGTTTTACTAAGAATGATCGATTTGATGTCGAGGAAGTTAGGAAGCAACCCAGAGATAGAACTAGACCGGCACTCGGGAGAGCGCATACCTCCACCAGGCTTAACAGTTTACGTTTAGTATCCCGGATACAACAGTGAATCCGGACCTGAACCAAAATCGAATCGGCTTGTTATTGTCAACTACCTAACTTATCCACCTCGTTTTATCAAAACTCGTACACAATTTTTGAAATATCATGCCCTACTGTATATCGTATTGGACCCATTTCTCAATGGTGAAGAATTACTTGAAACATTATATAGGATCTGCATTCAAAACCAAAATCGAATCAATTTGTCCTTGCCACACACCCAACCTGTCTACCGGGTGTCATCCGAATCCGTCCATAACTTTTTGAGATATCCTGTTCACAGACAAACAGACGGGGTGAAAACATAACCTCCGTCCACCTTTGGTGGTGGAGGTAACGACAATTTTAACCCAAGACTGTTAAAAGTGGGAATGCATTAGCTCTAAAGCTTAAAAAGTTTAATATAAAGTCTTCATCGGTAGTTTAAACGTTTTGATTTGACATTTTCTGCTTTGTTGCATGATTGTGTTTAACGGATGTGTTTGTTCGCAGTAACTCTGAAATGTGACATGCAAGAGACGATGCTCAGCCCAACTCTCCTGCCAGGGACTTCGAATTTTTCTCTAAGCATTATGGGTTCCTCTACTGTCAAAAGGATTCCCCCCATCACTGGCAAGACTTCTTCCCTTCCTCTGGTCCCTATTCACCGCCTTCGTGTTGTGAAGTATGTTTACAATTTCATCAATGATTCTTCCCACATATATGGGTTCGTATGTTCTATGACAGGTATCAGTAGCCTTGCACTTGAATCACCTGATATATCACTGTTTCTTACCTGGAATGCATAATTATTTATCAGGGGAAAGTACTTCATGTGTACAGTTTACATTTTACCATTGCCATTGCTGAGAACTTCTAATCTCTGTATTACTAAAAGAAGCGTGTGTCCGCACATGTGCGTCCGTGGTGCATTACTCTAAAGAAGGGGGTTTTTTTCAACCGTTTTGACACTGTTATCCCTTGAGCTATCCAGCAAAACCATAATTACCCTCCTTCTATCATCATCATACTAAAATACGCAATTTGGTGTCTGTCTGTGCGACGATTTTTGACCTCGATACATTCGGTCGTTAATAATCCAATCTCAACCAAACTTGACAGGAGGACTAAGAGTCACACAATGAAGGTTGTAGCGGATTAATTTGCCCCCTTCCCCAAGGAGGTTTTCTCCACCAATGGGGATGTGTGTTGAGGTGTATATCAATGTTAAGTTAGCTTTATCGTGGCGTTTTTCCAAAGCTGCTTCTAATAACAAATGTAACAACACTAAATATAACAGCATAATATGAATGTTTTTACAAAACAATCTTAACTAGATGGTATTCATAGAATACTTACCCTGCGCAGTCAATTTGGTGCGAGCGAACTCCTGTTTTTGAACGTTTTTTTTTCTTTGATCCAATATGGTTGCCAGACCACGTGAGCAATGACATCATAAATTTATATTCTCTAATATAATTGTTGCATAGATCATGCTCAATAAATTTCAAACTGATCAGACTCAGCGTTGCCCTGTCAAATTATGACGTCATAATTACAACACCAAGACATCATCGTTAACAACACCAATTCCCCATATGGAGTTCTTTCCAATGAGCCACGTTTCAATTTTTTCCATGGAGCGGTGTTGGAGATATAGAGGTGCAACGTTTTTTGGTTTTTCCAAGATGGCGTCTGTACCACATGACCTATGACATCATGACTATCATTAAAGTATTCTACGGTAAGAGGCGCTCCTATGGTGAAAACGTTGTGTCCATCAGAACAACAGTTGCTGAGAAAAAAAAAATCATAATGATCGGATAAGTGTTGTACTTGTCGAATTATGACGTCATAACAAAGGCACCGATGACATCATCATTAACATATCCTATTCCCCATGGGGAGTAGTTGACGATGAGCCAGGTCTCAATTTTTTCCATGTCACGGTTTCGGAGATATAGAGGTGCAACGTTTTTCCAAGATGGCGCCTGTACCATGCGACCTGTGACGTCATAATTATCATTAAAAAAATTATACAGGAGGAGCCGCTCATATTCTGAAAATTGTGTCCATCGGACTAACAGTTGCAGAGGAATTTTTTTTTTAATACTGATCATTTCAATCGTACTTATCTAATTCTGACGTCATAATGAAGGCACCGATTACATAATCAACATATCTTATTCCTCATGGGGAGTACTTGACAATGAGCCATATTTCAATTTTTTCCATTGAGCGTTTTAGGAGATATCGTTGTGTTACGTTTTTCCAAGATGGCGTCCATATCACGTGACCTATGACGTCATAATTATGAATGAAAATTTTTCCAGGCGGAGCCGCTCCTAAGGTAAAATTTCTTGTCAATCGTACCAACGGTTGTCGAGAAAATGAATTTTAAAAATGCAGACACGTACGCCACACGTACGTACGCAACCGAATGACTAACCCTGCTTTTCCCTTCGCGAGCGCAGGGTAATAATATCTCTCCTCCCCAAGGGGTGTTTCCTACTTGAACGCCGTGTTTACGTGTATAAATAGCTTATCATGGTGTTTTCATGGGAGCACCCCTACCAGAAGTAAAAATATTATAAACCACAAACACGTTTGATTCACTTTTGAAACAGTCGCCATTGTTGTTTAACCCAAAACTGAAAGGGAGGAAACCCAGGGTATGTTTAAACCCTGGGTATGCTCCACAAGAAACTTGGTAAATGAACACACACTCCCCCCCTCCCCCCAACCACCCAATGTTATTGAGGCCCGACACTAGATCTAGGTTTACTGTAATCTATGTATGCCAGAGAGGAATGACCCTTCCTGCTGTTCCCGTAGGGAATGGGTGTACTATTAATAATAAAAGGGTGTGTTTGTGTGTGTGTGTGTGTGTGTATGTGTGTGTTTGTGTGTGTGTGTGTGTGTGTGTGTGTGTGTGTGTGTGTGTGTGTGTGTGTGTGTGTGTGTGTGTGTGCGCGTGCACACACGTCTCCTCCATAACTCCACAACAATGAAACCTAGCGGCCCCAAACTTTGCCTGCATACTTATCGAACTCCAAGGAGTGCATGAATGACAACTGGGTGTTTGGGTGTGTTTAAACACGCCTTTTGAAGATGATTAATGGGGTGCCCATAACAAAAAAAACAACTCAAAATAAGCCTTACTAAAATGGTGGTCTGCCATCTTGGTCAGCTTTCTGTGACATCGCTACGTTTTTAAGCCGCCATTTGGTTTCAGCCTATTAAAACGTGCCTTGGCTTGGAAACTACGGACTATCTACTCTCACGGACTAATTGAAGCATATAATCGAAATCTGGATTCGAATTTGAGGATCGGATCCCATACATATCAAAATCTGGAGTGTAATATGAAAAATTTAACAACATTAGCGATTCTTATAACGAAGTGTATTTATGTAAGCAAGGCTGTTCTCATTCTGCACCATCATCGTAATTCACACTTCCATAGGATTGGGTTTTTTTCAAGTTGCAAAATGCTTCAACGTTATTCCCATTTGTCATAATTTCATGATTGTGATTGTAAACCAAGAATGCGGAAAAACAGTACAAACAAAGCATTAACGATCCTTCTTCTTCACTCAAAGCATGACTGATAAACTCAGCTACCAATGAGATTGCCAAAACATCAACGTAAAAACCAAAAGCAAATTCAATTACACCCTGCTTTTTTTGGCAACATACACCACCCAGATATTCTTAAAACGATTTTTATAGACTATTCAAACTCTGAAACAGAGAAAGTCTGCTTTTGATAGTTCTTCTTCTTCAACTTCGGAGAGCATTACAGATAAACTCAGCTATAGATTACCTAAATTATAAAGGCTCCCTCGTTCACCACTGTTATATCTGGGCACATGACATATATAGAGCGAGCCTCACAGCTCTGAAAGCACCATAAAACTTAAAAAGAAGACGAAGAAGATCCCTCCTTTTCCATATTTAGAGAAGCGATGGGCGGTATTTTGAGAGAGACCTGCAATGCTGGCCCCATGGTGTTCACACACTTCGGTGACATAAAACAGGTTGGTAGGAATCAAAAATGGTTTTTTAAAATATGTCTCTCCCGCACCCATCTGTCTCTCCCCCTGTGTCCCCCCACCTCTCTCCCACCCCTCTCTGTCTCTCTCCACTCCTCACTCTTTCCCTTGCTCCCACTCCCCTCCTGGGAGCACCCCTCCCTCCCGGAGTGTACAGTATAGCGACATGAGGTGAGGCTTCGCTCCCCCACTCCTTTCTCCCTCCTACACCCCCCTCTCTCCCTCCCTCCCCACCCCCCACCCGTCTCTGTCTGTCCCTCTCTCCCCCACCCTCTCAGTCTTTCCCCCTCTCTCACCCACCCTTGTCTCTCTCTCCCCAACCCCACTCTCTCTGTCCCTCCAGACCAGGGAAGTATCCATTGATAGACTCTTTGTTAAATGCTGAATGCTATCACCAGTGAATGGACACCTACAACAGTGTTGTCAATTCGGAGAACAAGGAAACATCATCACCTTTACCTGTATGCTGGTAAAGCTGGAGCTTGGGACGCAAGATTGCAATCTTATCTTACAAGAGCGGAGTCATGATCTTCTTTTGTTTGAAGCACAAGGGTGCAGGATACCATCATTGTCACAGCTGTGTCACATGAAAGCCCGCTTGGAGTTTGCACAAAAGCACCTAAAGGACTCTCAGACTGTGAGAAACAAGATTCTGTCGGCTTTCATGTGTCTTTCACTGAGGAGAGGCTTCCGTCTGGACACTCTGCCATAAAGCCCAGATCGGTGGAGTGTTGCAGTGATGGTTGTCCTTCTGGAAGTTTCTCCCATCTCCACACAGGATCTCTGGAGCTGAGCCAGAGTGACCATCGGGTTCTTGGTCACTTCTATTACCAAGGCCCTTCTCCCCCGATTGCTCAGTTTGGCCGGGCGGCCAGCTCGAGGAAGAGTCCTAGTTGTTCCAAACTTCTTCCATCTAAGAATTATGGAGGCCACTGTGCTCTTGGGAACCTTCCATGCAGCAGAGATTTTTTTGTAGGCTTCCCCAGATCTGTGCCTCGACACAATCCTGTCTCTGAGCTCGGCAGGCAGTTCCTTCGACCTCATGGCTTGGTTTTTGCTCTGATATGCATCGTCAGCTGTGACACCTCATATAGACAGGTGTGTGCCTTTCAAAATCATGTCCAATCAATTGAATTTACCACAGGTGGACTCCAATCAAGGTGTAGAAACATCTTAAAGATGATCAAGAGAAATGGAAGGCACCTCAGCTAAATTTCAAGTGTCATAGCAAAGGGTATGAATACTTATGTCAATGTGATATTTCAGTTTTTTCTTTTTAATAAATTTGCAAAACTTTCTAAAATCCTGTTTTCTCTTTGTCATTATGGGGTATTGAGTGTAGATTGATGAGAGAAAAAATGAATTTAAACGATTTCAGCATAACGCTGCAACATAACAAAATGGGAATAAAGTGAAGGGGTCTGAATACTTTCTGAATGCATTGTATGTATATATATAACAGTACACTAACAACAACGACATCTATGATGACAACAACAACTAGGTGTTATAAAATGTGTCGTGTTTCACTTCATTGTACATCCTCATCGAGACTCACAGGTGGACATGCAATATGTTTGTGAATCTCTTGATTAAACCCTGTGCTTACGGTCGGCATACAACAACAACACAACAACAGGCATTTTAAGGCCATTCTCCCTGCTAGAGCGGGGGTTAGCCTTGCGGTCCCCATGACAATCTTCTCCATTTTGCCCTATTTTCTGCATCTCCCCTTGTTTAACCCCCTTGCCCGCATTTCTTCTTCCACCATCTTTAGCCAAGTCTTTCTCGGTCTTCCCCGTCCTCTACTTCCTTCTACATTCATTTCCATCACTCTTCTCAACCAGTCACTTTCATCCTTCCTCAACACATGACCAAACCATCTCAACCTGTTTCTCTTCACAGCATCCATCACAGGCTCTATTCCCATCATCTTTCACAATTCATCATTTGTCTTCCTCTCTCTCAACGATACTCCACACATCCACCGAACCATTCGCATTTCCACCCTTTCCAGCGTTCGTTGCTGCTCTACGTTCATTACCCATGTCTCACTCCCATAAATCATAACACTTCTCACACATGCAGCATACACCTTTCCCTTCAGCTTCAGCGACACTCTCCTCCTCATCAGCACGCCACTCAGTTCCCGAAACTTCTTCCATGCACATCTCACTCGAGCAACCGTTGCCGAGTCTGATCCACCTTCTCCATTCAGCATGTCTCCGAGGTAGCAAAATGTTTTCACACCTTCCAGCTTCACGCCGTCTCCAAGATCCAACTCAACATTTCCTCCATCCGCAGCTCCCTCTGTGCACACCTTACATTTGAATGTAGGTGCCACACTGGTAAATGACCCTCTCAGACCACTACATTTTTGATGAACCCACTCAGCGCACATTGTACATTGAATGGAGTTCACTCCGACACCCTTCCTGCACACAGCACACGGCCACTTCCCAGTTCTTTCCACCTCACCACATGCTTTACCACTTGCTATCACCTTCGTCTTTCCGATATTCACCTTCTGACCTTTTGTCTCCATACATTCCTTCCACTTGTTCATCTTTTCCTTCAGTCCATCCATACTTTCCGCAATCAACACCAGATCATCTGCATACAACAACTCCCACGGTAAACCCTCCTTTACGTTCTGAGCCAGCACCTCCATCACAGCTACAAATAGTAGTGGTCTTAGTACCGACCCCTGATGCACTCCCACCTCAAACTCACCACTGTTCCCGTCCTTCGTCCTTACAGCTGTGCGCGCTCTTTTGTACATTGCCATCACTACTCTGATCAACCATTCCTCCACTCCTAACTTCCTCAATGCCCATGTCAATACTTTGCGTGGAACCCTATCGAATGCTTTCTCCAGATCAACAAACCCAAAAAACAACTTCTTCCTCTTATCCATGTACTTCTCCTGCAACTGCCTCACAATGAAAAGCGCATCTGTCGTTCCTCTTCCTGGCATAAATCCAAACTGCATTTCGTCGATCTTCACTTTCTTCCTTATCCTCCTCTCCAACACCCTTTCCAATACCTTCATTCCATGCTCCAATAACTTTCTCGCTCGGTACGAGCCACACTCCAGAGGGTCACCTTTCCCCTTGTATAGAGGGACGAGGGTACTCAGTTCCCAATCCACTGGAATGCGGCCTTCTTTCACCACCAGATTACAGATCTCTGTCATTCTCTTCACACCCCAACTTCCTGCTGCCTTCAACATATCTCCCACAACTTCCGTCGGCCCTCCCGCTTTTCCACTCTTCATTGCTTTTATCGCTTCCTCAACTTCCTTCTCAGTTATCTTCTCTGCCGGTCCTAAAACTGGGTTACTCTCTATGTTGCCATCCCATTCATTCTCTGCATTCAACAGTATTTCCATATATCTTTTCCATCGTCCTTTAATTCCATCTGGGTCGACAACGATTTGTCCCACTTCATCCTTCAAGCAACTCACCCCCATCACATCACACCTCTCTTTCGCTATGTGCTTTGCAATCCTGAATACTGCTTTCTGACCCTCTTCCGAATCCAAGCGTTCTCCAAACATTTTCCTACATGCCTCCTGCGCCTTTGCTACCTCTTTCTTTGCAGCCTTCCTGGCTGCCTTATAACTTTCACTCTGCTGTTTCTGCTCCCGTACCCTTCGCCTTCTGCCACGCCTTGAATTTCTTCCTCTTCTTGTCAATCCTCTTTCCAACTTCAACATCCCACCACCATGTTTCCGAGTGCCTCGGTGGTCCTTTTGTCCATCCACATACCTCACCAACGGCTCCCAACTGACTAGCTTTCATTGACATCCAACGACTTTCAAGCTCAACCACATCATCCTCTACCCTACTCAGTCTCTCTTTTAATGCCTCCCTTACTGTCACCTCTTTCAACCTCCACACCTTCATTCTCGGTTGGTACTTCACCCGCCGAGCTCTCCTTGCACCTTTCACCCTTATGTCGCAGACAACCAAGTGGTGCTGTGAAACAGCCTCCTCCCCCGGGATCACCTTTGTGTCCCGGAGGTGCCCCCTATCTCGCCTACGCACCATCAGGTAGTCAACGGTTGTCGTCGACCCTCCTGACGTGTATGTAACAAGCTTATTGTCCTCTTTCTGGAACTGAGAATTACAAATCAACAAATCAGCTCCATCAGCAAACTCCAAAATCCTTTCACCTTCTCCATTTCTCACACCATATCCGTAACCCCCATGAACTCCCTCAAAACCATCCATAGTCCTTCCCACATGTCCATTCAGGTCTCCTCCCACCACAACAACTTCCTCATCTTTCACGTTTTCCATCAGCTTCTCTATCGCACACCAGAACTTGTCCTTCTCTTTATCGCTCCGATCAACCTGCGGAGCATATCCCCAGATGACGTTCACCAAGAGCTTTCCAATCATCATTTTCACCATCATCAACCTATCACTCACTCTAGTCACACTCACCACACTGTCTACAAACTCCTCAGAAAACAGGACACCAACACCATTCACGCCCTCCGGGCACCCTTGCCACACAAACTTGTATTTCTGTCCCTGCCTACCCTTCACCATTCTCACACCACTTCCCTTCCATCTCGTCTCTTGCACACAACATATGTCCACTCTTCTTCTGACCAATACTTCCACCACTTCTCCTGATCTCCCTGTCATTGTCCCTACATTCCATGTCCCAAACCTCAGAAACCGATCTCCACTTCGGGCTGCACCCTGCCCATATGTAGTTGTAATTGTCATGGTTCTCTTTTTGAGGCAATGTTTTTGAGGTCGGCATACTTAGTCGATAATAATAAGGTGTGTGTCAGTTTTACCTCTCCCAAAATACTTGTTACACAAAGTTGAAAATGGCACCATATTAATCGCCAAGGATCCGGGCAGTGAAAGGTCAAAATTAATTTGACTTAAGACAAAAACATTTTCATTATTCATGTCGGTGAATACCCAGACAAAGCAAGCGTGGACTATGCTACACCCGCCTTGGTGGCGAGACGCTGCTGATTGGCTGTGTGAGGCTAGGTGCACTGTGAGTGGCTCCTGGCATGTGATATCATACACCCTTACTGGTCCTGCTTCCCCGTTCTTATTATTTTAAAATAAACTGTTAGCAACAAACAAAAACAATAAAAGGTGAACCTCTGCCCCACGGGATTGCGAGTCATGTTATTATTAGTCCCCTACCGGTTTTCACCTGAGGAGACGAGGTTTTCTCTCCGTCGATCCGTTCGTCTGTCCGTCCCACCTGTGGTTTTTCAGACTTCTTCCCATACCCTGTAACATAATTCAACTGAAACTTGGTACATGGCTTCATTATGATAAGTTACAGAAGGAGTTCCAGTTTCAGGGTGTTTCATCATTATTTCACAGAATTTTGCCCTTTTTGGACTAGAAAATATCACATCGGTCGGCAAACAATCCTCGTTCTTGTTACATCATAAGTGTTCTCTTCATGACCTTCATGACCTTCCTTCCAAAGCATTCCCAAAGCAGGAGACAAAGCGGTGCTGACTTCACCTATTCACCATGCTGACAAAAGTTGTTATAATTTGGAACCAAAAATGAAATTGTTTCCCGATGAGGAAAAGGTGATTTCCATTCTCAGCCAAATGCCAGCAAAGATTGATGAAAGCATTCCCGACAATCTTTCAGGAGCACACAGAGTTGTTTTTTCAGTAGAGTACGAGTGGTAATAGTCGGTACAAAGGTGTTCATTTTTATGTGTACCCTGCGCCGAGGTTTCCATGCTTTTGCACCTCATGTTTGTGTTAAAGTGTTATTATTAAAATGGATTATCAAGTTGTCTGCACCAATTTGTGAGCCTGACTTGTTGCTCCGTCATCTTGGTGGGAAAGACATTTCAGGAAGCAACCATTGGTGCATGCAAATGTGGAAGCCACGTGAGTGTTTAACCAATCAGGCCAGTGTGTCCATGGCCTATCCAGGCCAGGACACATCACGTTTTTTTTTTACTCAGTCAAATTATATCCTATTTAATGTTGGCTCCATTTATTAGTTCCTCTTCAAGGATTGTCAGCTGTTGTTCACCTGTAAAGGCTACCTGTTTTGGTACCAAGGTATAGTGTTCAATAGGAGCCTCGTTGAACCCAGAGATGCTCAGCACCCTCTTTTCTCCTCTCTCTCTCTCTCTCTCTCTCTCTCTCTCTCTCTCTCTCTCTCTCTCTCTCCCCTTCTCCCTCTGTCGCCACCTATCGGCCGTTGGTGCGTTGGGTGTAGCGTCATGGCGGCTGTGAGCAACTGCTCTGTGTTTTGGTGAGTCCGTCGTGAGGTTTCCCCCCTCTCCTGCCCTCCCCTGCCCCCCTCCCTCTCCTTTTCCATCCTGTGTGCCTTGGCATTTGTTTCCATCTGTTCTACACCTTTGCCTTCGAGAGAGAGAGGATTGAGAGCAGGCCCATTTTGGGTGCGGCCTACTGGCGTTGACGGCGCGTTGTAAGCCATTTCTGTGCTTATAATGCACGTTTATTTTTTACTTTAGTTCGTTTATTTAGGTTTGATACCCTCTTGTCCGGCTCGGACAAGCGGGGGGAGGGGGGGGGGTATTTTCGCCGGAATGGCGAATGCACGCTCTCGTCGCGATGACTTTGAAGGTTTAACCAGGAAGCACGCGTTTGTGTGCGTGCCTCCGGATGGAGTCCCTGTCGAGGACATCATCCTCGCTGTGGGGAGCATTGTTGGGGATGAAAATATACGTGCAGCTTCGCGTATGAACCAGAAAGTGGTGGTGTTCGTTTCGGACGAGGAACTCGTCCATGACGTGGTAAGTGCGGGAATAACCACGGAAAGCGGTCACTTTATGATGGCGTCGCCGCTATTAACTCCCGCGACGAGAGTGGTTATCTCTAACGTACCACCATTTATCCCAAATGACAAGTTAATGACCGTGCTATCACGGTACGGTAAAATGGTATCGAGGATTTCAACAATCCCTCTTGGGTGTCGGAATGAACGTGTTAAGCACGTAATGAGCTTCCGCAGACAAGTGTATATGGTCCTTCCAGACCGTGGGGACGACACAGGCCTCAACATCACTTTCAAAATTAATTTTGAAGAGGCAAATTACCAGCTATACGCATCGTCCACCACCTTAACATGCTTTCAGTGTGGAGCGTATGGACATTTAAAACGTTCTTGTCCCAAAGCCTCGTGTGTCAGGTGTGGCAAGACAGGTCACACTGCCATAGGTTGTAAGGAGGAGGTCGCTCTGCTAATGAATACGCCCAGTGGGAGGGAAGCTAACGCTTCTCCACTAATGGATACTCCCAGTGGGAGGGAGGTTAACGTTGCTCCACTAATTGAGATTCCCAGTGGGGGGGGGGGGGGATTAACGCATTGCCACCGCTTAAAATTCCTAATGAGGGTGAATCCAGTGTTCCAAGCGTGAACGTATTTATTCCTCCTCAGCAAAATGTTGAAATGGACACTGATAGTAAAGTGGGGACGAGTAAACGAAGGGCTCCGGATGATAGTGACTCATCTGGAGCAGGTAAAAAGGTTGTGCTCGATTTGCAGGCTGTTAGTGAAAAAACTCTTCAGGATGCACCTGGAATCTCTCTACAAAGCGTGGACCAAATAAATAAAGAGGAAAACCCAGAAAAGAGCATCAGGGTTCAGCCGCTAAAACAACGCGCTTCCATTACTCACACAGACGACGTTAATGATGTAAATAATTCAGGCCACGATACCGTGAATGGTGCATCATTGATCCAAGCGAATGTCGCCGAACAGGCTGACATCCATAATAAATCTGCCAATATAGCAGATAAGGGTGGAAACATAAATCCACAGGAATGTGGGAATAATGATTTCATGCCAATTGAGGAAATCAGTAATCAATGTGCTGATGTTTCCCAAACACAGCACTGCGTGGACCCCCCAGACAAGGGAAGGCTAGGTTGCATAGCAGGAGAAGAAAACGGTATTGACCCAGACCCCATTGGACCACTTTCTGATTTATCAGAATCGGAAGAGGAGGTGGAGGTAACAGCATTATCACAATTAATGCCAGATCAACCCCCAACCCCTCCCCATATTGTTCTCTCTTTCCTTAATGAAACGTATAGACAGCGAAATGTCATCATTGGGGATCATTTCCCTGATTTGGCTCCCTTTATTCAGGCTGCAAAACTAGTCATAAAAAAATCTGAGGAACTAAACCTAACAAAATCGCAGTTTCATCGACTAAAGAAAATCATAACAAAGGCAAAGAGTGAGTACTCACAGTGTCAGACAAAATTTACTAATGAGTGACGAAGACGCTTAATCTTGCAACACTCAATATAAATGGCGGTGGGGCCAGTCACGTCCGCCAGATCCAAGTGAATAGTTTATTCAAACGGAAACAAGTCGATGTAATATTACTGCAAGAAACTCATATTATTGAGAAGGTTGAACATGACTGGTGCAACATGTTCAAAGGTAAATGTTTCTTCAGTAATATGTCATCTGTATCTGCTGGAGTGGGGTTTTTGTTAAAACCAGGACTTGTACCTGAATCTTGCCTCTTTCAGGAGGTGATTCGGGGACGTTTTGCCTCCCTAGAATTGGTGATCAATAGCCTGAAGCTCATTATTTTTAATGTATATGCACCAAGTGAGAGTACTGACCGTAAAGCCTTCTTTACTGAAGTGATAAACCATTTAAATTTGTTTGACCCAAATCAGTGCATATGCATGGGGGGAGATTTCAATTGTACGCTAGAGCCCAAAATAGACAGAAATTCACCGGAACCACATCCCGAGTCCCATGGTGACCTCTCCCAGTTTCTTTCAGGTGGGGCTTTTTTGGATGTATGGCGATTGATGCACCCAAATGACCGGCAGTTTACATGGTGTCGATGCTCCAATGGCCAAGTATCCTTAGCGAGGCTTGACCGCTGGTACATCACCCCACGATTAAGGAATATTGTAACCTCCTCAACTATTACCCCTTCCATCTTCTCTGACCACCACATGGTCACGATGGGCCTATCTTTCCCTCAATTCAAACGGAGGAGCGCCTATTGGAAATTCAATACAAGTCTTTTGGATGATACCCTGTTTAAGGAAGCCTTTCGCATCCTATGGATAGCTATAGTTGGAAAAAAGCCCCTCTTTGCTTCCACTAACCTTTGGTGGGATAATATGAAAACTCATATACGACTGTTTTGTCAACAGTTTAATTCCCACATCACTCATGAAAGTCAAATCACATTGGCACGGTTGGAAACCGAAATTCTAAAACTGCAAAACAAAATGGCAGAGCAAGAAAATGAGACAAATTATAAATTGCTCCTTGAAAAAAGGACCCAACTCCGGGAACTATTACAGGAGAAGGCTGCAGGACTACTAGTTAGACTGAGAGTAAAAAGCATTAAAGTATCAGATAGTCCTAGCAAAGCCTTCTTTCACTTAGAAGCTGAAACGAAGCCTCCCCAGCTTATTTTATCAGTTAAGGACCCCAGTGGGAATGAAATTACAAGTTCTGAAGGGGTAAAAATCACTATTAGAAAGTATTATTCTGAACTATTTGCTAAAAAAGATATACATATATGAGGATAAAATAAAATGTTTTACCTCCCATCTCCCAACCCTAACTGAGACTCAACGCCTGGAGCTGGATGTGCCTTTAAGCCTTGATGAATTACAGCGTGCCCTGGTTGGAATGGAATCTGGAAAGACTCCGGGAATTGATGGCCTGCCAGCTGAGTTTTACATGGAATTTTGGGACATATTGGGCCCGGAACTACTGATTGTATTCCAAGAATCCTTGCGAAAAGGTGTAATGCCACTAAGTCTAAGGAGAGCAGTGGTGAGTCTTCTCCCAAAGTCAGGAGATCTCCGGCGGATGGAGAATTGGAGACCGGTTTCAATAATGTGCACTGACTATAAAATGGTTTCGAAAGCAATGGCAAATCGTTTGAAAAAAGTCATTGGTGATCTGGTTTTACCTGATCAGACATTCTGCATCCCCAGTCGTTCGATTTACGACAACATTTTTTTCGTGCGGGATTTAATGTATGCTCGCCATGACCAAAATGATTTTGGAATATGTTTTCTAGACTTTGAAAAAGCCTTTGACAGCATTGACCATGTTTTCTTGTGCCATGTTCTTGAAGCATGTGGGTTTGGGGTAATTTTCAGGGCCTTTATAACTCTATTGTACACTGACATCTCCAGTGTAATTAAGGTGAACAATGAACTGGTTCCCCCCATAAAGGTTCAGAGGGGGGTACGGCAGGGTTGCCCAGTCTCAGGTTTGCTTTTTGCGTTAGCAATGGAGCCATTACTTTGCACACTGAGAAAGAATATCTCTGGCCTGACCTGTTTTCCTGGAAACCCACCAATGACTATATCGGCCTATGCAGATGATGTTTGCGTCATTATAAAAAACCACCAAGACATTGTCGCTCTTGTAAAGTCCTTAAGAACCTTTTTCATGGCTTCATCTCTGAAGGTTAATTGGACGAAAAGCAAAGCTCTTTGGGTGCCATACCTTAATAGTTGCCTACCTGTCTCAACACATCTGCCTGCTCTTCCAGAAAACTTGGAGTGGAAAGCAGATGGTGTTGATTACCTTGGTGTGTCCCTGGGCTCTACACAATTTGAGAAAAGGAATTGGGAAGGTGTGACTGGAGAAATAGACAGGAGGCTGAACCTGTGGAAAAGAGCCCTACCGCACCTCTCATTTAAGGGCCGAGTCTTAGTGGCAAACAACTTGGTTGCTACAACGTTGTGGCATCGCTTTATTTGCCTGCAACCACCAGAAGTGCTGCTGGACAGGATACAGGCCAAACTTGTGGACTTTTTTTGGGGAGGCCATCATTGGCTGCGGCCAAGCGTAATATGCCATACTTCATCTGAAGGTGGTCAGAGCCTTGTTCACGTGAGATCCCGTCTCATGGCTTTTCGCCTGTGCTCCATTCAACGCCTCCTATTTGGTGAAAACCTGCCAAACCATGCCTTGGCTTGTCATATTTTACAGCAGGCGGGTAGACTCGGCTATGGTCTCGAAGTATTCCTGACTCACCTTAAGTACGTGAATACATCAACGCTCCCCATATTTTACCAGAGCCTTCTCAGTGCCTGGGAAAGACTTTCCGTGAGCCGTAAAGCGGACACTTACTCCCCAGGGATGTTCGAGGTTGAACCCCTGTTCTTCAATCCTCTCTTCCCTGATGTTCCCAAGAGTCGTCATCTGTGCCAACGCTTTATTGAGGCAGGCATAAACAAAGTATGGCACCTTCGGCCAAACTCCGGTGTCGGGTGGAGGAATGTGGAGGAAATTTCAACCTTGACGGCGATTCGGTCCAAGAGGACAATTGGAACGATGTTGAGGAAAGTTGTTCAAAAACGTCATCAGCTACAGAAACTTTGGACTTGGAATACTTTTGGGCACCCCAACGAGTCCCCGTTTCCGAAACTGATTTTTGACTGCCTTCCCAAGGAACTTCCACCTGTTAGCACAGGGACAAGTGTATTGCACGCTGAGAGCAGCAAGAGCCTGTATAGGTGGTGGTTATCTCAAGTTCTTGGTATTCCTCCGCTAAATGGAGTAGCACGATGGAAGAGGCTACTCCCTGCCAGGCCCCCCAATGAACCTGTATGGGAATCGATGTATTGTAAGCTGATTAACAAAAGAACAGGTGATCTTCAGTGGCGCCTTGCCCACTGGATCATCCCATGCAACATATATGTATGGAATTTTGCCCCAATATCTGCATGTTGCCCCTTTTGTTCTGTAAATGAGGATGTTTTTCATTTTTTTATTGGTTGTGAAAGACTTTTTCCTTTATTTGAATGGTTAGACTTTGTGTCGTTCAAAATGAATTTCAGATTTACTTTTCGATCCTTTATTTTTGGGCTCAAAAAGAGACGGCAACACAACAAAGAATATGAACTGTTGTGCTTTTTTGTAGCTACAGCAAAGCTTGCTACTTACCTGTCCAGAAAGGAGAAGCGGAATGGTAAGCCCATTCATCAATGCAATGTCATGACGTTTTTCAACGCACTGTGTGCTGCAAGGCTAAAACATGAGTTTGAGTTTTCCAAGATCATGGGTGAAATTGATGGATTTGTAGAAAAATGGTGTTTGAAAAGTGTCTGTGAAGTCCGCCAAAACGAGTTGGTATTATTTTTCTCTTGATTGTTCATAATTTCTACACTTCGTAGTATTGCTGCAGAAGATTGCATTTGTTTTCCGTAAAATTTGAACTGATCAACGCATGTATCTGTATTGTTTCCTCGCTTCATCGTTTTCTCTTGTTTTTGGCTTTGTTGATTTTATACACTGTACATCCATGCATTTTATAGTTTTTGGAATAAAAGGACGTCAAAAGTCAAAAATTCTCTCTCTCTCTCTCTCTCTCTCTCTCTCTCTCTCTCTCTCTATCTATCTATCTATCTATCTATCTATCTATCTATCTATCTCTCTCTCTCCTACATTGGACGCAAGACGCAGAGGTTGAGCCCACAGTCCCAAAATTAGGTGTCGCCCCCAAACGAGCTGCCCCCCATGAGCGCAGGGTCACCCCCCTTCCATGTTATGAGCAGCAAGAGTATTTATAGGTCTTGCGTGAAACTTCTTCTTGGGGACCCACCTCTAGCTGGGGTTACCCGGTGGAAAGGACTCTTGCCTCCCGGTCCCCCCTCTGAGCCTTTATGGGATACAATGTATGCTGGACTTATTTCTAAAAGAACAGGTGACCTTCAGTGGCGTTTGGCCCACTGGATTGTTCCTTCCAATGCTGTCATTCGTTTTTTTTCCCCCCATTTCCGGCTGTTGCCCCTTTTGTCCGGTGAGGGAAGATTTGTTTCATGCTTTTATTAATTGTGAAAGACTTTCTCCTTTGTTTCATTGGTTAAATTTTATTTCCCATAGATTGCAGGTTACCTTTTCTTTGAAAGCTTACATCTTTGGCTTTCCTCCCAAAAAGGGAACCACATCTATTGTATTCGGGTTCCTAACTGCTACTGCTAAACTGGCCGTATACCTGTCGCGGAAGGCGAAGCTGGGCGGCAGACCCATGCAGGAATGCAGTATTATGGTGTTTTTTAGTTCGTTGGTGTCAGCAAGGCTCAAGCTTGAATTTGGCTGTGTCCAAACTGCAAACGACCTTGCAAATTTTGTTGCGACCTGGTGTGTTGGAGGGATTTGTGAGGTCCAAGATAACAAATTGTTAATTTCTGTATAATACAGTGCGGGTGTTTCTTATACACTGTTCCATGCTTCTCCTTGCCGGCGTTTTCCCTCAGGGTTGCAGATGCGATTGTAAATTTGTACATATATAATTATGCCTAGTTTAGAAATTATGCCTAGATTTTCTCCTCGTGTGTTTTTTTTGGTATTTGCACCTTTTCTGTCGCTTGGTTTGCAGTGTACTGATTGTGTTTTTCCTTCCGGGATTGCTATGATTTTACTGATTTTCCTGGATGAATTGCTTTTGGTGGTACTCTTGTTTTATACTTTTATAATAAAAAGAGCTTAAAAGTCAAGTCTCTCTCTCTCCTTGTCCTCACTGCTCATGTGGTAAGTAATTCAACAGCTGTTGGGGATGAAGGAGCATTTTTCAAATTGGGACATGTTGAGGGATTTTGCAATTTGGCAGCATGGATTGGCAAGGGAGGTCTTATTCTGGTTCTTCTGACCTTCCCAGCATGGGTGAACAAGCTGGCATAGAATGAAATGACAATACCTGTGGCATACCTCTGAATAATTGGAACGCACAGAAAGGTGGAGTTCCACTAATGTAAGATAAGAATATGAAATTTTGGGATATAACTATTGCAAACCAATAGAGCCATATTCTTTATTTTGTAACGGTACAACTTTTTGTATTTTGTAACGGTTGTACGTTTTTGTAACGGTACGACTGCATAATAATCAACGACATCATTTAATAATGTAATTTAATAATCTGTGGGAACCCTTCATCATTCTCTGGCAGGATTCTTCAAGCAGATGGACTGTGCGAATCTGTACTGTTTGGATTACCTCTTGTGGTGAAACCAACAAGCTGTTGGAAACTTGAATGGGAAGATCTAGAAAGCAACCGTCAATTCTTCCATGCACTCTGTCATACACTTCAGGTCAGGCCACACAAATAAAACCCCTTCCATGAGCCTACACCTATTTAAAAAAAAAAAAAAATAGAAAATAAAACACGCACACCAGTCATTCCTACAAATTACATGATCATACCAGAACACCATTTAGCAGAGCACATACCTGTGCCAGGCTAAACGCTTTACGTTTTGTATCCCACGGTTAGGTTGGATCGACATCCGGACCTTAAAACTAAAATCCAATCGGCTTGTTCTTCTCACCTTTCCAACTCATCCACCTAGTTTTGTCATAACTCGCCCATAACTTTTGAGATATCCTCCTCACAACCAAACAAACAAACAGGGGTGAATACATCACCTTAGTCCACCTCCATAATCACAATGATGTGGAGGCAATAATCCATAATCACAATAATGTGGAGGCAATAATTAATAATCACAATAATGTGGAGGCAATAATTAATAATCACAATAATGTGGAGGCAATAATCCATAATCACAACAATGTGGAGGCAATAATTAATAATCACAATGATGTGGAGGCAATAATTAATAATCACAATAATGGGAAGGCAATAATTAATAATCACAATAATGTGGAGGCAATAATCCATAATCACAACAATGTGGAGGCAATAATTAATAATCACAATGATGTGGAGGCAATAATTAATAATCACAATAATGTGGAGGCAATAATTAATAATCACAATGATGTGGAGGCAATAATTAATAATCACAATGATGTGGAGGCAATAATTAATAATCACAATAATGTGGAGGCAATAATTAATAATCACAATAATGTGGAGGCAATAATCCATAATCTCAACAATGTGGAGGCAATAATTAATAATCACAATGATGTGGAGGCAATAATTAATAATCACAATTATGTGAAGGCAATAATTAATAATCACAATAATGTGGAGGCAATAATCCATAATCACAACAATGTGGAGGCAATAATTAATAATCACAATAATGTGGAGGCAATAATTAATAATCACAATGATGTGGAGGCAATCTATATATATAAAACACAGTGTGTGTGTGTGTGTGTGTGTGTGTGTGTGTGTGTGTGTGTGCGTGTGTGTGTGTGTGTGTAATACCGATATGACGCTATGAAAAAAAAAAATCGCTATGACGCCATGAAACGCTATGACGCCATGAACGCTATGAAAAAAAAAATTGCTCGCTTTGCCAAGGGGCTCGCTCCCTCCCCCTCCCCCCCGTTCCCCTCCCCCCCTTCCCCTCCCCCTCCCCTTCCCCCTCCCCCTCCCCTCCCCCGCCCGGCAATGCCGGGTACTTCTGCTAGTAATTAATAATCACAATAATGTGGAAGCAATAATTAATAATCACAATGATGTGGAAGCAATAATTAATAATCACAATAATGTGGAGGCAATAATTAATAATCACAATCATGTGGAGGCAATAATTAATAATCACAATGATGTGGAAGCAATAATTAATAATCACAATAATGTGGAGGCAATAATTAATAATCACAATAATGTGGACTAATTAATAATCACAATAATGTGGAGGCAATAATTAATAATCACAATAATGTGGAGGCAATAATTAATAATCACAATAATGTGGAGGCAATAATTAATAATCACATAATGTGGAGGCAATAATTAATAATCACAATAATGTGGAGGCAATAATTAATAATCACAATAATGTGGAGGCAATAATTAATAATCACAATAATGTGGAGGCAATAATTAATAATCACAATAATGTGGAGGCAATAATTAATAATCACAATAATGTGGAGGCAATAATTAATAATCACAATGATGTGGAGGCAATAATTAATAATCACAATAATGTGGAGTTAATAATTAATAATCACAATAATGTGGAGGCAATAATTAATAATCACAACAATGTGGAGGCAATAATTAATAATCACAATAATGTGGAGGCAATAATTAATAATCACAATAATGTGGAGGCAATAATTAATAATCACAATAATGTGGAGGCAATAATTAATAATCATAATAATGTGGAAGCAATAATCCATAATCACAATAATATGGAGGCAATAATCCATTATCACAATAATGTGGAGGCAATAATTAATAATCACAATAATGTGGAGGCAATAATTAATAATCACAATAATGTGGAGACTAATTAATAATCACAATAATGTGGAGGCAATAATTAATAATCACAATAATGTGGAGGCAATAATTAATAATCACAATAATGTGGAGGCAATAATTAATAATCACAATAATGTGGAGGCAATAATTGATAATCACAATAATGTGGAGGCAATAATTAATAATCACAATGATGTGGAGGCAATAATTAATAATCACAATAATGTGGAGGCAATAATTAATAATCACAACAATGTGGAGGCAATAATTAATAATCACAATGATGTGGAGGCAATAATTAATAATCACAATAATGTGGAGGCAATAATTAATAATCACAATAATGTGGAGGCAATAATTAATAATCACAATAATGTGGAGACTAATTAATAATCACAATAATGTGGAGGCAATAATTAATAATCACAATAATGTGGAGGCAATAATTAATAATCACAATAATGTGGAGGCAGTAATTAATAATCACAATAATGTGTAGGCAATAATTAATAATCACAATAATGTGGAGGCAATAATTAATAATCACAACAATGTGGAGGCAATAATTAATAATCACAATAATGTGGAGGCAATAATTAATAATCACAATAATGTGGAGGCAATAATTAATAATCACAATAATGTGGAGGCAATAATTAATAATCATAATAATGTGGAAGCAATAATCCATAATCACAATAATATGGAGGCAATAATTAATAATCACAATGATATGGAGGCAATAATTAATAATCACAACAATGTGGAGGCAATAATTAATAATCACAATAATGTGGAGGCAATAATTAATAATCACAATAATGTGGAGGCAATAATTAATAATCACAATAATGTGGAGGCAATAATTAATAATCATAATAATGTGGAAGCAATAATCCATAATCACAATAATATGGAGGCAATAATCCATAATCACAATAATGTGGAGGCAATAATTAATAATCACAATAATGTGGAGGCAATAATTAATAATCACAATAATGTGGAGGCAATAATTAATAATCACAATAATGTGGAGGCAATAATTAATAATCACAATAATGTGGAGGCAATAATTAATAATCACAATAATGTGGAGGCAATAATTAATAATAACAATAATGTGGAGGCAATAATTAATAATCACAATAATGTGGAGGCAATAATTAATAATCACAATAATGTGGAGGCAATAATTAATAATCACAATAATGTGGAGGCAATAATTAATAATCACAATAATGTGGAGGCAATAATTAATAATCACAATAATGTGGAGGCAATAATTAATAATCACAATGACGTGGAGGCAATAATTAATAATCACAATAATGTGGAGGCAATAATTAATAATCACAATAATGTGGAGGCAATAATTAATAATCACAATAATGTGGAGGCAATAATTAATAATCACAATAATGTGGAGGCAATAATTAATAATCACAATAATGTGGAGGCAATAATTAATAATCACAATAATGTGGAGGCAATAATTAATAATCACAATGATGTGGAGGCAATAATTAATAATCACAATAATGTGGAGGCAATAATTAATAATCACAATAATGTGGAGGCAATAATTAATAATCACAACAATGTGGAGGCAATAATTAATAATCACAATAATGTGGAGGCAATAATTAATAATCACAATAATGTGGAGGCAATAATTAATAATCACAATAATGTGGAGGCAATAATTAATAATCATAATAATGTGGAAGCAATAATCCATAATCACAATAATATGGAGGCAATAATCCATAATCACAATAATGTGGAGGCAATAATTAATAATCACAATAATGTGGAGGCAATAATTAATAATCACAATAATGTGGAGGCAATAATTAATAATCACAATAATGTGGAGGCAATCCTTAATAATCACAATAATGTGGAGGCAATAATTAATAATCACAATAATGTAGAGGGAATAATTAATAATCACAATAATGTGGAGGCAATAATTAATAATCACAATAATGTGGAGGCAATAATTAATAATCACAATAATGTGGAGGCAATAATTAATAATCACAATAATGTGGAGGCAATAATTAATAATCACAATAATGTGGAGGCAATAATTAATAATCACAATAATGTGGAGGCAATAATCCATAATCACAATAATGTGGAGGCAATAATCCATAATCACAACACATTGCTCACTTGGTGCAGATAAATACCCTGCACACACCAAGCAAAAAGTGCGGTTGAGCAATTGGTTCATGTCTGTCCGTCCGTCTTATCAATTTAACATCGTCTTTTCATGTTCGAGGAACAACGTGTTTAAATCGAATGTTATATTTTGAACACAAATTGGAACATTAATCAGAAGACTACGTTTCTTGTTTTAACAATTTGGGTTTCAATCTGTCCCAATCGTACAGGCACACAATGGAGTGAGATTTTTTTACCGTCTCCCTTCCTGGCAATCAAACAAAATCGAAAATCATTATAAACAGGAAACCCTGTTTTTAAGGACGTCATAATACGACAGACAAGAATAACTCATGTAACATGTTCGATAGGGTGCTGTAATAACGCTGGGAAAATGGCGGTAACACCCAGAATTAATTTTATTTATACGCATTTAAACATCTTCAAACCTCTTTAAATTGAACTACGTATATACTTAAAGACTGTATAAAACATATCGTCTTCATAATACTTCCAAGAACAATGTAAATTTTTGCAATATATCGATATTTACACTACCGGTCAAAAGTTTTAGAACACCTCAGTTTTTCCAGTTTTTATTGAAATTTACACAGTTTAATGTCTCAATGTACTCTGAAATTAAGCATAGAACAAATAAACAATTGGAGATTTTAAAAAAGAAATAATAGAATCATTTTGTTTAACAAAATTTAATTTAAATTTTTGACTCAGCAAAGTAGCCACCTTTTGCAGATATAACCACCGAACACACTCGTGGCATTCTTTCAACAATGGAAATCAAATATTGTTCGGGAAGTTCTTCCCAACACTGTTGCAGAAGTTCCCACAAATGTGTTGCACTTGTAGGTTGCTTTGATTTCACCCTTCTGTCCAGTTCATCCCACACCAGCTCGATGGGGTTTAAGTCGAGACTGTGCTGGCCATTCCATGATTTGAAGCCTGCCATCTTGTTCTTTTCCTCGAAGGTAGTTTTGACATAGCCTGGAGGTGTGTTTAGGGTCATTATCTTGCTGTAGGACGAACCCCTGACCAACTACGTGTATACCAGAGGGTATTGCATGGCGCTGCAAAATGCTGTGGTAGCCCTTTTGGTTCAGGGTGCCAGTCACTCTGTGCAAGTCGCCGACTCTGGATCCAGCAAAAGAGCCCCAGACCATCACGCATCCTCCTCCATGTTTGACAATTGATGTCACACACTGAGGAACCATCCTTTCACCTACTCGACGGCGTACAAAAACCTTGCGTGATGAACCAAAGATTTCAAATTTTGATTCATCGGTCCATAAGACCTTCTTCCAGTCTTCAGTAGTCCACTGGCGGTGCTTCATGGCTCAGGCAAGCCTCTTTTTCTTATTTTTCCATCTTAGCAATGGCTTTCTTACTGCCACTCGACCTGTCAAACCTGCAGCTCGAAGTCTTCTCTTCACAGTTGAAACTGAGACTTGCTTACTTCAACCAGTGTTAAGCTGTGCTTGAAGCTGTTGTCCTGTGAGCCGCTTATCACGTAAGCTGTTGACTCTCAGAAACCTGAATTCTGATTCTGTTGTGGCTTTGGGTCTGCCAGACCTCTTCCTGTCAGAGTTTCCTCCAGTTTCCAATATACTACTTCCTGCAGTGCAATATTGTCCAAATAATGCTTCAGAGGGTGTAATAACAGTCTGTTCCAATACTGCTTTTATACAGACTGGGGGTTTGCAATCAAGTAATCAGCAGAGGTTGGGTCACCTGTAGGAATTGTTTGCATCAACTTTCAAGGCTTAATTTACTTACATTGCTGCAGAACAGGTGTGAGTTCTTAACCCATTACTTGTTCCCTGAAGAAGGCCTTTTTTTACAATATAACTGTGCAATTTACATTTTCCCGTTTTTGCTAACCTAAACTTTTTTTTAACCTCTGGCAATTTAATGCTTACCTTTGTACCATTTCAGGTTATTCACTGGACATTAAACGGCATAGATTTCAATAAAAACTGGAAAAATTGAGGTGTTCTAAAACTTTTGACTGGTAGTGTAGTATTAGAGAGGGTGTCCTGCTTTTTGAGGTGAAGAAGAGGCCGCCATATAGGTATGTACTGATCATCTCCATCAACTCGTCTTTATCGTAGCAATCATCAACATCGCGATTGCATTATTGGATCAAGTTTAATTATTATTAAGGGTAAGTTTCATGATCTTAACTCAAGCAAACCAAAACGACCCTCGGTAGAGCGCATTCCTCCACCAGGTTGAACAGTTTACATTTTATACACCACTGATAGGCTGGATTCGGATCCTCTCCAAATTCTAATAATTTTGGCCTTGTCACACACCCAATCTCCCCCAAATTTCGTTTGAATCCGTCCACAACCTTTTGAGATATCCTGTTCACAGACAGACAAACAGACAGGTATGAAAACATAAACCTCCGTGCACCTTTGGTGGCAGAGGTAATAAACTTTATTTAATGTTCTTCACACAGGAATCGAACTTCATAACCCTGGTGTTGGGCTAGCGGCTAGGGTGCCGGCTTAGGATCCGAGGATCCTGGGTTCAGAATCCCGGTCAATCGCTGAAGTAACGCCAGGGGGGTTGTTGACTCAGCCTGTCATCCTTCTGAGGTCGGCAAATTGAGTACCAGTTCACTGGTAATTCCCTGCTTGTCGTTAAATGCGGCAAAAAGGGTTGGCGTCAGGAAGGGCATCCGGCCGTAAAACATTGCTTCAAAAAGGGGACCGAAAAACAACAACAACCACAGTTCCCGAAAAAGGCCAACCCCCGCTTGCAGGGAAAAATGGCCTCTAAAGGTGGTTTTTTTTTAGTTTGGTTTTTTTTACACAGGAATCGAACTTCATACAGACCGCTAAGCCAACAAGCCTAGTGTTGGCTTAGCGGTTGGGGTGCTGGCTTGGGATCCTAGGATCCTGGGTTCGAATCCCGGTCAATTGCTGAATTAATGCCAGGGGGGTTGAGACAGCCTGTCATCCTTCCGAGGTTGGCAAATTGAGTACCAGTGCACTGGTAATTCCCTGTGCATCGCAAGAGGCGACTAACAGGGTTGGCGGCAGGAAGGGCATCTGGCCATAAAACATTGCTTCAAAGAGGGGACCACGGTGCCCGAAAAAGGCCAACACCCGCTCTGCGGGGGAAAATGGCCTCTAAAGGTGGTTCTTAATAACACTTTTATTCATGAAAATAAATAGCACAAAAACAACGCACAAACATGTTAATAAAGGTTTAGTTTGGACAAAATTTAAAGTTGAAGTTGCTAACCGTATTTACCCCATTAACCCCAAAGTTTACGGATTTACAGTTCACAGGGATTTTCAAGAATGTAACCCCCTGCGAACGACAAGGCCCTCCTTTATATAATTGAACACTGCGCGTGGTATCGTGTTCTATGAACTCTCTCGTTGTATTTGGATTTATTCAGCAATAACAAACTTATTCCAGGTTAAGTCCTTTGGGAAGGACTTCTGCTGTATAGATTAAATTGATGCTTGAAATTTAATGCCAAAAATGTTAAAACTTCCATAATGAAAATTTTGGATGGATAATTCTACCGCTGCCATTGTAGGAGCTGATACTATTACATTTCTGCAAAGGTGCTTCAAAATCAAGGCTAATTGGTGTTGCTATGATTCAGGAGCGACAGCAGTTTCTCCTCGCTTCCTACGAGACCATAAGTGCAGTTCAAAGAAAGGCCTGCCCAGTACAGGCGTACTTTGTGTTGTTGCCTTCACCTGCCCTCACCTTGCTCATCAAAGCTGTTGTATCAGCGGAACTGTTGCTGCCATGTCAACAACCCATATATGCTGAGGATCCCACACCTGATGCTCTGCGAGACATGCAGGTGAAGATACAGTATATATTGTGTCGGGACTATAGGATGTGCAACTTAATTTTGCAAGATCTGATTCTGAAGAATGCATTGGAATTAATACATCATCAACCAGGGTGCATTGGATCAGCTAGAAGTGATGAAAACCTACAACCCACTGCAAGTGAAAAGTCTTCTAGATCGCCACCTCCAGGAAGCCTTTGGCAAATTACCTTTATGCAATATTCCCACAAGTCGTCTCAGCAAGAGGCAACAGCAATCCATCTCTTTTCAGGTGATGTTAGTTTTTGCCTTGATTTGATGTGTTGAATCCCATTGGGGATCTGTTGATCACACCAATTTAAGTATAGTGTGAAAAACTCAAGCAGTCTTGAAAATATATACAAGCGTTTATTGATGACAAGATGGAGGTCAACCCAGACGTGTGCTCAACTTCAACAGAACCATTAGGCAATGGGGAACAAAGGATTGAAGTGGAAGGTGGGGTGGGGTAGAGTAGTAGCAAGCAGGGAAAACTGGAAAATCTACATCAGGGTGAGAATTTGGAACTTGGCCGAGGTGCCAACGATAATCGCCTGCTCTTTATGAAAGGGCTGGTGGGATCTCTAACATGGAGAAGATCTTTAACATGGAGAAGATTGTCATGGGGACCGCAAGGCTAGCCCACACTCTTGCAGGGAAAATGGCCTTAAAATGCCTGTTGTTGTTGTGTTGTTGGTGGGATCTTTAACATCGATCAGCCAAACAGTGATGATCGCCTGGTCCCCAGTGTAATGCATCATCAAATGGATGGCACATTGATTGCTGCAGCACCCTGCCTGACAAACACTTGGATTTATTTATTCTGCAACTTTCCGTAAAGTCGGAATTTAACCCAGGCTAAGCTCAAAAGGCAAGGAAGTGTATTACCTCAAAGCTATCTTCAAACACTTCACATGTACATGTATCCTAATGCACAAAATCCAGGACGATGTAAAAATGAAATGTTGCTAATTTAACTGGTTTATTTCATTTGTTTGCATGGTTTCAGGAGACAGGAAGAACTGGACAACTACACACAGCCACCGTGCCTCCCATGCTCCTAGCGCAGACACAAGGAACACCAACAAAGTGCCAACGTAAGGCACTGAAGGTCCATGAAGGACACCACAGTGCCACCGGTGCAACCCAAGACAACATGAAAGAAATCTGATAAACTTAATTTTTACATTGCGCCTTTCATTCTAAATGTTGAAGCATTTTCTTTACAAAGCACATTGGTTGTGGTTCCAGGTACATGGAAATTATCCTTGACCTAAGTTCCTCTCTTTCCATATTATTGCACTTGCAGACATTTACAATAATCCTTAAACCTCCGACTTGTATTACTTGTACCACAATGACATTTCATTTCATATTTTGCAAAACAATGGCAGAGTCACTGCAAATCCGAGATCAATCGATGAGGGATTATTTCCAGGATAATCCTGTTTCCAAGATGAGAGTTGAACAAGGATAAACCAACATGAATGTGACACAACACCTTTGTAACCCTGTTCAATATGGATTTTTATTTGTGCATTCTTGTGTTTAACTTACTCGGAATTAATTTAATCAAAATGTTTATATCACACATTTGTTGCGGCACCATGTCAAAGCAATTACCACATTACATATATATATATATATATATATATATATATATATATATATATATATATATATATATATATATATATATGCCAGGCTACAGAATAACCAAGTGGGTTTAAAAAGGTAAAAAGACATTTGGAAACAATCCAAAGCAAATGTTACCAGGTATACGTTATAACGCAATTTAAAATTGTATCTGTCATTTCAGATTCAAATGTGTGGCATTTGTCAGGATTAGACAAATTTTCAAGTGTATTTCCTTGCATAATCACATCAGTAACAAATAACGGCATGTTAGATACAACTTTCGACAAACTTCCAACACCATGTGAAATCTTCCTGGGTTCACCACCCACTTGTTTGCAGCCTTTCAGCTGTGCAGTTTCCTTTCAGCCTGCATCTATTGTTTAACTGTAATAAACATTTTACTGTCTACGTTCAATGAAAGCAATGGACGTAACAAAGTGCACTTGTCGTACTTTAAATGAGGGTAAACTTTGAACTTGTAAAAATGCAGATCAATTTTACAAAATTTGTTTTTTGTGATAGCAACCCCAGACAGCAGCCGAGATAAATTGTGACGCCAAAGCAAAACAGGGGAAAATGTTGATTGAAGCACGAATCGGCTTCAATATCCGCACAAGTCAATCATAAGTAATCTTTACCTTTCAATCCCATTTCTACTCTTTCATACCAAAAAAAGATTTTCCAACGCCCATCCATTTCCATTCCAAAACCAACTATACATCGAACAAACATTTTTGATGCTTTTTTTAACATGAAAAATGCATAAAAGTGAGTACCGAGTACCGTACAACGATGTTCTCACAGTACCGATGCGGAAGTGACTTTACTTTATGTTCAGAGCAGAGATCGCACACGGGGTTCAGGTGTGCGTAGCTATTTGTAGCTATTTGCAGCGTCTGTGCACTGTTCAAGGCTCTCACTTTCTCCACGACTTTCTAGAACCTCCTCCGAGCCTGAAAAAGCCCTGTGGTAGTTTGAAGAAAAAGTAAAGCAAAACATGACCACGGCTTTTTCAAAGTTGAGCGTCGACAAACATAAAATTACAGTGAAATGTTCATGAAATTTCACAAAATCAGAATTATTACACCTGATCAATAGTTATTATTAGTTCACATCTTTGTAAGCAGAAAAGCAAAAAAACAACTTAAACACCAGTTGTCCCGATTTTATTTTGATTTTTTGTTTTTTGCGGGTGTAACGACCATTGGTCCACGATTGCCTGAGCTTTTATTTACTTTTCCCACGTCCTGAACAAAATTGGATGAGTACAGTTTCATGATTCTGATCCATTAGTTCATGAACAAATTTTGTATTTGACTGAAGGTTTTATGAAGTTTCTAACTCCTAAAAATGCGATCATCAAATATATGTCTTTCCAGTTGCAATGTATGGATGTGAGTCATGGACAGTGAAAAAGAAAAAGAAAGGAAGTAGATTGACAGTTTTGAAATGAAAGAACAAACAACTTTGATTGAAGAAATTAGATTACCATTGGTATTAGAAACACTGATGACGAAACAGAAACTGTCATACTTTGTACACATCATGCATGCAGAAAACAAAAGTCTGGAGAGGTCGGGTAGAGGTCAGAACAGGAGGAGGCAAAACATGCATGTAGAGTACCTGATGGATGGGGTAAAGACTGCAACAAATTTCTCTTCTACCAGAGCTTTGGAAATCAGTGCAGAAAAGGAATATTTGGAGAAATCTGATCATGAATGTCACCAGAAGTTGGCCACAGGTTATAATAATGGTTATAATGATTTTTACTTCCGGTCGGTGTGCTTTACTTCTGGTCCACTCTTAAACACCACCCATGTGTAAGTACTGTATGTCCAAATTTCCCTAAAGTGAGTATCAAACAATTCCTCTCAGGGGAATATTAAACAATTTCCCTCAGGCGAGTATCAAACTTCAGACAGACCGCTAAGCCAACAAGCCTGGTGTTGGCCTAGCGGTTAGGGTGCCGGCTTGAGATCCTAGGATCCTGGATTCATAATCCCGGTCGATCGCTGAATTAACACCAGGTGGGTTGACTCAGCCTGTCAACCTTCCGAAGTCGGAAAATCGAGTACCAGTTCACTGGTAAATCCCTGTGTGTCGCAAGAGGCGACCAACAGGGTTGGAGGCAGGAAGGGCATCCGGCCATAAAACATTGCTTCAAAAAGGGGACCAAGGTGCCCGAAAAAGGCCACCCCCTGCTCTGTGGGGAAACATGGCCTCTAAAGGTGGTTCTTCTTTTTTTCTTCTTCCTCAGGTGACTATTAAACTATGCTAACGACTGTTAGGAATGGGGTCAAATGTGTCAATTAAAGGTCAGATTGGGTCATAAAGATATCAAGGAAATATTGTACATCACACTTGAAGCCAGGGCCAGGAGAAATCACATATGAGGCCCCAATACATAAGTGATAAGCAATCCATATATACAGGCCACATAAAATGTGATGGCTAGAAAAATTGGACAGACAATGGGATAAATCATTCATGCATAAATAAAGACTCATTTAAGCACTTTCACCGAGATCAACATCATTGTGGCTTCGGTAACGACCTACTTAGAGGTCCAGCAAGTCAAGATGGCTTGGATCCACTAGTCTGCAGAGGATGTGATAAGCATAGTTATTTCCTCAAGGAAGTC
This sequence comes from Myxine glutinosa, assembly GCF_964187855.1. NCBI lineage: Eukaryota > Metazoa > Chordata > Myxini > Myxiniformes > Myxinidae > Myxine > Myxine glutinosa. Next base: position 3,908,618 of record NC_136271.1, read on the forward strand.
GAGTTTCCTCCAAATTTATTTCAGTTTCGTGCTAAACAACAATAGCAACTGTTTAAAAAGGTAATCATACGTTGGACAGAATTAACTGAATAGTTTGTGGTTATAATAATTTGTCTTGAGCCAATAAGTATGCAACCCCTTTGCGACGACACTCCAAATTGAGCTCAGGTGCATCCAATTTCCTTTGATCATCCTTGAGATGTCTACAACTTGATTGGAGTCCACATGTGGCCAATTCAATTGATTGGACACGATTTAGAAATAAACGCACCTTTCTATATAAGATCCCACGGTTGACAGGGCATGTCAGAGAAGAAACTCGACCATGAAGTCCAAGGAACTGTCCGTAGAACTCCGAGATAGAATTGTGAGAAGGCATAGATCTGGGGAAGGGTATAAAATAATTTCTAGATCATTGAAAGTTTCCAAGAGCACAGTGAACTCCATCATTAGGAAATGGAAAGAATATGGAACGACCCAGACTCTTCCTAGAGCTGGCCGTCCGACCAAACTGAACAACCAGACAAGAAGGACCTTGGTCAGAGAGGTGACCAATAACCCAATGACCACTCTGACAGAACTACAAAGTTCCTTGGAGAACCTGCCGGAAGGACAACAGTCTCTGCAGGCCTTCACAAATCTAGGCTTAATGGGAGAGTAGCCAGATGGAAACCGACAAGGTGGAAAAGCTTCTGTCAACCCTCGACTCCGATTCTGCAACTGGACCTGATGGCATCAGCCCACGTGTCCTAAAATCCTGTTCTTCTGCTCTTTCACTCCCTCTCTCTGTTCTCTTCACCCTCTCTTCACCCTGTGTGTGTGTGTGTGTGTGTGTGTGTGTGTGTGTGTGTGTGTGTGTAATGTTACCGATAGACTCCTAAACGGAGAGGCTCACGTGCTTGATATTTGGTATAGACATGGCCATTGAGCCTGGGAAGAACATGGCCTACCTAAAAAAAATTTTTTCATAATATTTTTTTACCATATTTTTACCTCAGCGCATTTCAACGAGGAATATTATACACGGAATCTGAGCGGTGGGGCAGAGCAGCGCGCTGATTCGCTCAGAGCGATCACGTGATGTTCCATCCCCGCCGCCAGACCATTGAACATAAAACACAGTTTGTGTGTGTGTAATGTTGTAATGTGTGTAATGTACGGGTCTCCCTCCCCCCTTCCCCTCCCCCTCCCCCTCCCACCTTCCCCCTTCCCCTCCCACCTCCAGCCTCCCCCTTCCCCTCCCCCCTTCCCTCCCCCTCCCCCCTCTCCCGCCCCCCCACCACCCCTCCCACCTCCCCCTCACCCTCCCCCCTCCCCCTCTATGCCACCAATTCTAATTAGTTAATCTCACATAGAGAACTCACAAATGTAATGAACAAAATGAATCCTTGATTGTTTCAAAAGGTGAAAAGATTTTGAGGAAAAACGCAGTTAATTGGTTAAATTTGCCTTTTTAACCATCACTTTAACAAATGCCATTGTCCTTTTCTGAGTGTTACTTACTAACCGTTGTGTGCTCCAGGAAGGTAGTCATTGCAAAACCTCACCTGATGTAATGTGGCTGCTTGAGTCCACGTATGACCCCTTCATCGATCAAAACCGCAACAATGCCAGAAGAAGGCACTTCAAACATAGGTTCCAGCAAGATGCTCTCCTTGGAAATAAATAAATCAAAAGATGACAAAGCAAGCCAGGCCTGTAACAAAGCAAGCCAGCCTGTAACAAAGCAAGCCAGGCCTGTAACAAAGCAAGCCAGGCCTGTAACAAAGCAAGCCAGGCCTGTAACAAAGCAAGCCAGACCTGTAACAAAGCAAGCCAGGCCTGTAACAAAGCAAGCCAGGCCTGTAACAAAGCACGCCAGGCCTGTAACAAAGCAAGCCAGGTCTGTAACAAAGCACGCCAGGCCTGTAACAAAGCAAGCCAGGCCTGTAACAAAGCACGCCAGGCCTGTAACAAAGCACGCCAGGCCTGTAACAAAGCAAGCCAGGCCTGTAACAAAGCACGCCAGGCCTGTAACAAAGCACGCCAGGCCTGTAACAAAGCAAGCCAGGCTTGTAACAAAGCAAGCCAGGCCTGTAACAAAGCAAGCCAGGCCTGTAACAAAGCAAGCCAGGCCTGTAACAAAGCAAGCCAGGCCTGTAACAAAGCAAGCCAGGCCTGTAACAAAGCAAGCCAGGCCTGTAACAAAGCAAGCCAGGCCTGTAACAAAGCAAGCGAGGCCTGTAACAAAGCAAGCCAGCCTGTAACAAAGCAAGCCAGGCCTGTAACAAAGCAAGCCAGGCCTGTAACAAAGCAAGCCAGGCCTGTAACAGAGCAAGCCAGGCCTGTAACAAAGCAAGCCAGGCCTGTAACAAAGCAAGCCAGCCTGTAACAAAGCAAGCCAGGCCTGTAACAAACCATCCTGAAAATCACAATGGTGGTTATCTGTCCAAAGTATGAAGCAATTATATAGAAGGGTGTCACAGTTAACTCTTATAAACAACTCGAGTTTGTAAAAATGCAGGTAAGTCAATATCTTGAGACGGGCGATGATTTTTATAAATATGTAAATTTTATGTGCGAGCAGTAGGAGTGATTATACCTGCACATTACCGCCATTAACATCAGAAAAAACAAAACGCTCATATCAATGGAAAAATCAATGAGGCAAAATTTGGTTTGATTCCACAACATAAACAGTTACCATAGTATATTCAATTCATCCAGAGTATGTTCACCCATAATATGTTCACCCATAGTATATTCATCCAGAGTATGTTCACCCATAATATGTTCACCCATAGTATATTCATCCAGAGTATGTTCACCCATAATATGTTCACCCATAGTATATTCATCCAGAGTATGTTCACCCATAATATGTTCACCCATAGTATATTCATCCAGAGTATGTTCACCCATAATATGTTCACCCATAGTATATTCATCCAGAGTATGTTCACCCATAATATGTTCACCCATGGTATATTCATCCAGAGTATGTTCACCCATAATATGTTCACCCATAGTATATTCATCCAGAGTATGTTCACCCATAATATGTTCACCCATAGTATATTCATCCAGAGTATGTTCACCCATAATATGTTCACCCATAGTAGCATGTTTGTAGGGGATTTCATCAAATCCCCATCCTGACGGGGGCAGCAGTGTTCCAGGCTGAAAGACACTGTGACCTATTTCCCTGGCGGCCGGTTGTCGGACTTTGAAAAACTGTTGACACAAATATCCCATGATTGGCCTTGGCGAAGTATTCTTACAGAATGAGGCGTATACTGCCTTGTCAACTTTGTACAACGTTCTCTTCGGGGCGGCAGTCTGGGTCTTTGGGAAGGGATGATCATAACATGTTGTTTTGAGTTCCCGGATCCGAGAGGAAAGTACTTTATTTTTTTTTATTTTTTTTTATTTTTTTTGTTGTTTACTGAATTGAGGCTCGTGAAAGAGCTAACATTTATTTCACAAACAAATCGACCAGACAAACAAAATATATAAAAAGAGGGATAGGAAGACAAGATGGGGAGACAAGGGGAAGCACACAAACATAACATTTGAGAGCAGGGAGATGTGTGGGAGGGAGAGGGCTTGGGGGGAGGAGGCATGGGAAGGGGGGGGGGGGGGGGTTGGAGAAGTATAAAACACAAGGACACCAAGGACTTCCAGGACAGAAGTTGGTATTTCAAAAAAGTGGATCTGGGGTGAAATTAGCGGGGGTAGAAAGGATCAGGTTTTGGATTTGGGAAGATAAGAGATGGTCGTGAACAGCTGTTTTAAAGACCTGGAGGGAGGAGTGGGATTGAAGAGAGTGAGGGATTTTGTTCCAGAGGCGGGAGAAAAGAGGAATGAAGGAGTGAAGGTGAGCAGAGAGTCTTGATTTTGGCAGTTTAACCATAAGAGGGTTGAGGGCAGATCTTGTGCGACCTGCAGGAATATTTGCGGGACAGAGCCCAGAGAGAGCTGGGGGGGCAAGGCCAGAGAGGAGTCGGTAGAAGACGGAAAGACCACCAACCTGCCTGCGGTGAGTGAGAGAAAGGCCCTTGGAGTTAGCTTCATCGCGGGAGATTCCAATACATTAAGCCGATAATGGCTTGTGGCTCGCTGAGATGTTGGGGTCGGCTGTGGAGGACCATGATGTCACTGTGATGTTACATATGGTGTTACTAGCTTATATGCCAACATCTCCCATGCAAGTATTCTTATCTATAATAAACCTCTTGTACACTGTCCGAGTTTGACAAGGTGCTTATCCCAGGAAAAAGGGTTTAAAACTCACCACAAGAGATGGCGATGAGGATGGGATCCGCCCGGAGGGGGGGAGAGGAGGTGTCGTTGCTTAGTGGCGGCAAGGTTTCCGGGCGCCCTTTGAAGAGGTGAGAACTTTCTCGGTAAAACGGTGACTTGCCGCAATTGAGTGAAGGATTCGGTCTTTGCTTGATCTTCGGCACGGATTCAAATAAAAGGTAAAGAGAATAGACAGGGTACAGAGATTTGTTGAAGATAAGAGGGTAAAATTCAAGTGGCTTGGGGCCCAAGCACTCATGACTGAGGCTTGGTTAACAGCCTGGACACTCAAACACACTGCGAGTGTTTCAAAGAGGCAGCCTTTAAAGACAGTCTAGTGGGGCAACTTAGCATAACAATTGTGCATTTTGTGAGGAAAGCACCAAATTTGGCACACGAGTAGACTATCATATCATGAAAAGATCTGGATATTGGTCCATCTCAGATTCAGAGATTTGATTTTTGCAAGATTTCGATTCGATTGGGATCGAAGAGAACACCTTCTTCATCTTCTGTTCAGTGAAGTTGCCAGCCCTGAATTCTCTGGCTACATCTGGGTGCTTCATTGGGAGTGCAACCACGTCCCTCAGGTGAACAGGGACCCACCCTGCATAGTGTGTGTGGTCTAAGGCATGGAACCATGGGACCAGTTCCGTGAGGGCATCAAGGTACATCGTGAATGAAGCCTGCCGCAGAGAACGCACGTAGACCAGTACCAACATCTCTAGCTCCAGCCCAGTTGCCCAGTACTGAAAGTTGGGAATGTCTTCTCCTCTCTGGTGACACCCGTTTTCGAACTCAGGCAGGTCTTCTGCATCATCAGCATATGTCATACAGTGGCGTTCATACGCACGGTGTTGCAGGATGTGCAGTGCCGCTGCAGTGATTTGATGAGCTCTTCTTGTGCGGGTGACGTGGGCAGCTCGCAGGAAGGAGTCGGCCGTCCCTGGCGTTGCAATCTCAGCTTGCAAATCTGCAAAATCTGCAAATCTTGCAAAAGTCAAATCTCTGAATCTGAGATGGACCAATATCCAGATCTTTTCATGATATGATAGTCTACTAGTGTGCCAAATTTGGTGCTTTCCTCACAAAATGCACAATTGTTATGCTATATTTAGCTTAGCTGCCGGACTAGTCTGTATACTTTCACGCGTGGAGGTGCGGAGGGAGTGTTGTACTCGGACGTGCTTCGAGTGTTTCAAAGTGGCAGGCTTTAAAGACAGTCTGTACACTCGCATACGCAACTGGGACACCCTGCTGAGAGGCCAAAGAGTGTACTCTGCCTTGAGGACCTGAACGACAGCAACACTCTACGGGTATTGCCGTGCACCCGTCAGTGGGGGAGGCGGGGGGTGTTGGGGAAGGAGGGGTGGGGGCAGATAAGGGGCGCCCCTGAAAACTAACGGGCTGCGAAGAACGAAACAGGGAAAATAATGGAGCCGAACCAGGTTAAAGTGAGGTTAGTTGACTGGATTGATAGTCATGGTCCATCACCGGGACAAAGGGATCCCACTCGGGGTTTGGTGACAGGTGAAAATAGCCGTCTGACGGCTGGAGGAGCGAGCGGCAGGCCAAAAATTTTATAACGTGTACAATTAACTCGAGCCATTCAAATGGTTATTCATGTGGAAAATAATTAATTTCGGTATTACAATTCTGCTCGTATCAGCTTTTTATGAAGTGGATGGTCAGTTAGACCTCTACATTGGGTTGGTATATGAACGATCTCGTGAACAGTCTGGTTCCCGAGGCAACGAGCCACGACCCAGCAGGGAATCGCAAAATAAATGAATGTGCGTTTATTCGCTGTGTATTCAGAATCCCGGAAGCGAAACGATCGCTTGGGTCGCGTGCTTCAAGTTATGTCGGGAATTAATCTCACGCACACTGTGAAGATTGTGGTGAGCATTGGATGGTGCAGTGTGATTGGCATACATGGACTATATCGATGGGGAACCATGAGTGATGTGCACGTTACAGATGTGCTGTTGACGTAACGATTGCTAGAGTTGGTCACACTGAAGGCGAGTCAAATAAAGTTACGATCGCCTTTGGCTTCGCGTTGAATACAAATAGGAACATGGCATATCGGAGAACTAAACAGCTGCTGGTACTTTAATTAATGCAGGAAGCGGCAGAGTGGATAGAAAGACGTGAAGGGTGAGGCAGCTTGAACGTCGAGTCGCCCTCGGAGCCGTCGTGCCTACGTAATATGTAGATGGGCTGCAGGAACGTACTAAATACTTTGGGAGATATCGTTTCGAAGCACGGCATCTTGCGTTTCAGACTACATGGGACAGAGCTGGCATCGAGTTTGCGAGCGGATGAGTACAACGTCATCGTATGAAGTCAAATAAATTTACGTATATCAGAGTTGAGTCCCACGATAAATGGGATGTGCACACCTGTGGAGCGTGAGGGGCACGTTTGTGGTGGGAAAGTCCTGCAGCGCGAACATGCGGGGCGACACGAGACAGGTGTGCGAGAGGTCGAAGCAGTGCACCCCGTGCCGGCACGGGGAAGCACGCGTGCACCGGTGAGTGCAAAGGAGAGAGTGGACAGCGAGGAGTTTGAAGGAACAAGACTGGAAGAGCCATTTGTAGCGACGGAAGGTGCTGTCGAGCGTCGGATCATCGCTGCTCGGGTGCTAGCCTCGCGTGATCTGGATGATCCGGTGCTGCTCGATGGTCAGCCTCGCGTGCGGAGCGCCGAGAAACAGCACGGGCCCTCTTGACTGGCACCAGCCCCGTGACTCAACACAGCATCTGGCGGTGCAGATTAAGAATGTCGCGATGTAGTGCTCTATCAAGTCAAAGTGCATCATTGGAAGGTAGTTGGGACACAGCCGATATGTCATGGCAGAGCCAGTATTAGCTGTGAGTGTTAGATAACAGAGTTTGATGTTGTACTTTTAACAAGTTAATAAATGCTCACGTGAGGTGCAGAGATGCAAATTAACCAAGACAAAGGTGAGTGGAGAAGGAGTGGAAATGATTGGCTGGATGGAAAACGTGAGTATAAACTTTACGAATTCGTCGGATATATGAATGAATGGAATTCCATGACAATCAAGGTGTCCGAATGTTGTCTGCTAAAAATGTTCCTAAAATTGACAGACGAACGTGCGGACACTGAACGTGCCGGGAGATACCCCTCAGGGGGAGCATAAAGAGGTGCCACGCGTGGACTTTGGGGTCACGTGCTATAAGAAGGCCAGGTGACAAGCAAAGGTTCGGACAACTACATGTGGCACAGGGCTGTGGGGTGGCATTGTTGGCTGAGGGGCGACTGTGCTGCTGATGCAGTGCCCTCTGTGGATTAGGACAGAAGTTGCAATTTGTACCAAGAGTGCCGGCGATAGTTCGCCTACCCTTTGCGAGGGACACAGTGTGATCTTTGATGGACACCAACGAAAACGAGTGCTGGAAGACTGGATGCGTGTTTAACGTCCATCCGAGGGACGGCTCACACATTGTTGAATCACCCTGCCTGTGAAACATTGGGATGACAGTTTATAATGGGGTCAGGATTCAAACCCAAGCTAGACCCCTGTCTGTCTGTTTGTCTGTGAGCAGGACATCTCAAAAAGTTGTGACCAGACTTGACCAGAACGCAAATGGTATTGTGATAAATAAATAAATGGTGTTGTGTGTGATGAAAGTGATTATGGTTCTGGGGGCATTATGTCTGATGAACTGTCCTGAAGGCAGCGCTCACGAGGAGTGTACTTCGAGTTGCACACGAGTTGTCCAGGTTGTTACTATGAGTGGAGATGACTACCGGGACCCTGGGATGTAAGGTCAGAGAATCAATTGAGGAGCAGGTGCAGGTGTACTCTGATTTCCTGTTTGGAGGAAGGTAATTGTGGTTTAATTGTGGTTATGGTTTCACCCCTGTCTGTTTGTCTGGCTGTCTTCGTGCAGCCGGCCACGGAGTTATATTGATGGAACACGGATTTCAAAGAGGACGCGGACAGGGAGCCGGACGAGCAGGGACACGGAGAAGGACAAAGCTGCAAATCCATGAGTTCTGCGGCACGATTCCATAAGAAGGCCGAAATTGAGCGCGAGTACTGTCGTGGACTGGAGCGACTTGCTGAGCGATTTATGATCAAGATGCGTCCCTCAAAGGACTACCAGCTGTTCAAGAGAGATCTTTGTCGGTGATCAGATCTCGCAAGATCTTTGTCAGCGAGGTCACGTCTTTTCGAAGCTGTCCATGCGCTCACGCTTTTGAAGCGAAGTAATTTTTTCACAATTGTGTTTTTGTCGAGACTGTATCGTGTGTGCACCTATAGCGTGTCTTTAGGAAAATTTTCGGTGTTAATTTTTCGTACATGTATACACAATCGTCGGTTAATGCGTGTCGAGTATTCTGAGGCCTAGTACTAGTACTAGTAGGCTTAGGCTACTGTCTCCAACCTTGTGCTTTTGTTTTCTCTCAGCGGTTCGTCGAATGCGCTGCAATTACTTTCGTTCTCTGTTTCGTCCCAGTCATTCACCCCATACTTCCTTGTTTAATATCTCTACTCAAAAAAAAAACCCCAAAAAAATATTTCCTTCTCAGTTCTTATTCGTTTATTTGTTGTTCTTATTTGTTCATTCGTTCTTCGTTCACGTTGTTCGTGATCACGCGATCACGTGGTTAGAAATGTTTAATCTCTCCCCTGAAGAACTGTATTCTGTCATATATTATAACACCTTTTTCTTCTTCTCCTACAAAAGGATGCTTTCGTCTTGCTCACCAAATCTATTCATTCCAAAAAAATAAAATAATACCATCTCTTACAGTTCCTCTTTTCTATATTCCCGAAACTCTCCAGTCCTCCACCCCTCCTTCAGCGTCCTCAAACGTATTTTTGACTCGAAGGTCTCAAACTCATTTTGCAAAAAATGTTAGTTTCCCATGAATTGTACACTTTTCAAAATCCAATCTCACCCCTCCCCTCCAAAACTTCCCCATCACCCATCTCTTTCAAATATTCCCCCTTGCCCCTCCCCTCCAAATCTTCCCCATCACCCATCCCTTTCAAATCTTCCCCCTTGCCCCTCCCCTCCAAATCTTCCCCATCACCCCTTCCCTCCAAAACTTCCCCATCACCCCTCCCCTCCAAAACTTCCCCATCACCTCTCCCCTCCAAATCTACCCCCTTGCCCCTCCCCTCCAAATCTTCCCCATCACCCATCACTTTCAAATCTCCCCCCTTGCCCCTTCCCTCCCCTCCCTCCTAAACTCCCCCCACACCCCTCCCCTCCGAGACTCTCCCTCGCTCCTCCCCTTCTAGACTCCCCTCTCACCCCTTCTCCTCAAAGCATCCTCCCTGCTTCTTCCCCCTTCCAACTTTCACCTTCATCTCCCCCAACCTTCTGCCTCGCTCTTCCCCCTCCTCAAATAACACCTCACTTTGCCTCAAGCCTATGTCACACATAGGCGGATTTGTCGGCGACTACTGGCGACTGAAAAAATCGCCACCACCTGCCGACAATCGTAATGAAACCGTAATGGACGGTCTTCTGTAGTCGCGGTTATCCGCCCCAGGTCGGCTGCAGTCGGCAAGAGCTGCAAAGGGGCCAAAAAGTTTTTTAAATGTTTAAAAACGGCGAGCTCAGTCGCAATCGAAAAAAATCCGCCATGCTGTCGTGATGGAGCCGCCATGCTGTCGTCGGTATCCATAATAAGACCGCAAAGCGGCCGCAACCCAGTCGCTCATAGTCTTCCGCAATCGCCCCACCAGCTAGCACGGCAGAGATGCGAATGCCATACGGCCTTCCTGCGGCATCTTCCCGACTACGGGCCGACACTGTTGCAGCTGCATATCGACTACAGAAGAACAGCCACGTCTCCCCTGCGGCTATGGGAGACTGACGACGACAGCAGTAGGACTAGTGGCGGCCGAGTTACGGCCATTGGCGACAAAGATACGACTGCCTGGCGACTGCATTACGACATACCACGATTCCATGGCAAGACAGGATGGTGTGAGGGTCTCCGTGGAGTGAGGTCCTGTGGTGCCGACAAGGATATGGCTTTATTGTTTGGACTTGGGACTTTTGGGAACTTTATTTTTGGGACTTTGGTCCTTTGGAAACTTTATTTATGGGACTTGGGACCAGTGGAAATAATTTGTTGGACTTTATTTCCATTCTCTCTCCCTGCAGAAAAGTTTGATTATTACATTACAATGATACATCTTTATTAACTTTGTTATTGTACATCAAACATCTTTATGCTTCATGTCATACATCATTGAAATGAATAAAGTGAAATGTAAAATAGAGAAATAAAGATTTAAAAAGTTGTGTGAATCGTCTCCAATCGCCGGCGATCTTATTGCAGTCTTGCGGGCGTCGGAGTAAACCGCCACCAGGCCCCAATGCAGTCGCAGCTATCCGCCATCGGTCGTAATCTAGCCGCCAGACTGTCGCCATGCTGCCGCCGTGCACCCGCAATGCAGTCGTCGTCGATCTTCAACAGTCGCCATCCCACTCGGGGCGTCGTCGCAATGCAGTCGCAATGTGGCCGCCTGCAGTCGCCATACTGCCGCCTGACCATATTTTAATGGTCACATTACCACCCGAAATCGCCAGTAGTCGCCGAAAAATCTTGATTGCCGGCAGTCGCCAGTAGTTGCCAAAATATCCGCCTATGTGTGACCTAGGCTTCACCCAATCTCCATCAAACCTTTTGTCTGCCCCATTCTTCCCTTTCTGCAAGCTATTCTGAAATCTCTGAAATCTCTGACACACCTTCAACAGCTCTCCCTACCTCTTCCTCCTCTTCCACATCTTACCCTACCCCTCCCCCCCCCTGTTCTGTATCCGATGCTCCCCCTTCCTCTTCATTAACGGTATGGACCTCAAACATCTGGGGCCTTCGCTCAAACTTGACTGATCTCTCCATACAGGTTGCTTCTGACAAACCAGATGTGATCTGCTTAACAGAAACTTTCCTCCTCAATGATGTCTCTGATGCCTTTGTATCTCTCCCAGGTTACTCCCTCCTCCGGTATGATAGACCTGAGCCTCGTCCTGGAGGTGGGGTTGCTATCTTTATAAAAAAAACTCTCTTCCTCACTCGCCCTCCACTGCCCTCTCTCCACCTCACCCCCAGGAATACCTTTGGCTACGGCTTCCCCTTCGCTCCCACCTTTTGTTCATATGTGTGTTGTACCATCCACCAAACAGTGATGACTCAATCTACATCTCGCTGTCTATTAATATGGACCAACTTCTATCTACCCATCCCAACTCTCTCTGCCTCATATGTGGTGATTTCATTTGTCACCATGCCAGTTGGCTGGGTGTGGGTACCTCTCTCACCAGCCATGGCTCTTCAGCAAAGGGCTTCTGCGACTCACTGGGACTGACACAATCTGTCAATTTACCGACCCGGATCTCAGTCAACGGAGCATCTTCTCTTCTGGACTTGGTTATGACTAACTTCCCTGAAAATGTCTGCTGCTCTTCTTCTGCTCCAATCGGCTCATCTGATCATGTGCTTGTTAAAGTGGACATCTCGCTGACCATTCTCAGAGAGCCTCCTCAGCGTCGACGAGTCTGGCATTTCACTCAGGCCAACTGGCACGGTCTTCAAGCAGCCATCAATCATCTGGACTGGTCTCCCATCTCTACCGCCTCTGACATCAACTCATCCTGGGAATTCTTTCAAAGTAAATTGCTCTCTCTCATGCACAGATTTATCCCATCTCGTCTTCAGTTGTCATACCCTTCCTCCCATCCATGGTACACGGAATCTTGTGGTGACGCTGTTGCCCAGAAACAACTTGCTTTCCTCTCCTGGAAAGCAAATCCAACGGAAGGAAATCTCATTTCCTTTCACAAAGCCCGAAACAAGTGTGTGTCCTCCCTCAGGAGAGCCAGGAAACAATATCTCACCGTTCTCAAGACCGAACTCTCTTATCTGTCTCCCTCTGCCAAATCCTGGTGGCGTCTGGTCAAATCTGTTTCTGGTGTTTGTTCCCCCTCCATCCCCTCCCTCACATCAAACGGCTACACGGCTGACTCCGCACGTGAAAAAGCTGAATGCCTCAACTCTGTGTTTGCCTCTAAATCTTGTGTCCCAAACCCATCCCTCTCTGTACCCACCATACCCAGTCATACCCAGCTGCTCCTGGACTCTGTGTCCTTTCCTCCTGACAAGGTGGAAAAGTTTCTGTCAACCCTCGACTCTGATTCTGCAACTGGTCCTGACGGCATCAGCCCACGGGTCCTAAAATCATGTACTTCCGCTCTTTCACTCCCTCTTTCTGTTCTCTTCACCCTCTCTTTTGCTCAAGGTCATCTGCCATCTGCTTGGAAATCAGCCAACATCACCGCTTTGCACAAAAAGGTGCAAAAACAGATCCTAGCAACTACAGACCAATCAGCCTTCTCCCAATTATCAGCAAAGTCATGGAATCCATCATTGCTTCAGATATGAAATCTTTCCTCTTCTCCAATGGCTTGATCTCTGACCATCAATTTGGTTTCAGACCTGGTCACTCTAATCTGGACATGCTGCTTCTGCTTTCTCAACAATGGATGGAGGTCCTCAACGCCAAACAGGAAATTAGAGCTGTCTCCCTTGACATTTCACGTGCCTTCGATACGGTCTGGCACCCCGCTCTGCTCACCAAACTCTCCTCCTTTGGTATCCATGGAAATCTCCACGCATGGCTGGCAGACTTCCTCTCTGGTCGTAGTCAACGTGTGGCCCTGAATGGGTTTCTCTCGTCTCCTCTTCCTGTTCAGGCTGGAGTTCCCCAAGGCAGTGTTTTGGGCCCTGTGCTTTTTCTGGTCTTCATCAATGATCTCTCTGACTCTCTTGAAAATCCTCTCTATCTCTTTGCGGACGACTCTACTCTCTGTTACTCCATTCCTCATCCCTCAGATTGGCAGTCTGCAGCCTCCTCACTCTCTGCAGACCTGGACAAAATCACAGACTGGGCAAACAAGTGGAACATGTCTTTCAATCCTGACAAATGTCACACTCTTACGATGTCTCTCTGAAAAGACCGACTGGACAACCCTCCCATCCACTTTCTGAATAAGCCTCTCCAAGAAGTTCTGTCACTCAAGCTTTTTGGTCTCAATATCTGCTATGATGTTTCCTGGGAAAACCACATTTCAAATCTGGCCTCCAAAGCCAGTCGCCGACTGGGCATCCTCCGTCGTGCGAAGTCCTTCCTTGGTATACCTGAGCTCCTCACCACTTACAAGGCTTTCATCCGCAGCTCTATGGAATACTGCTCTCCCCTCTGGTCTGGTCTGCTTCACACCTAGGTCGTCTTCACGCTGTTGAAACCAAAGCTTTCAGAATCATTGGAATCTCCCGCGATGAAGCTAACTCCAAGGGCCTTTCACTCACTCACCGCAGCCAGGTTGGTGGTCTTTCCGTCTTCTACCGACTCCTCTCTGGCCTTGCCCCCCCCCCCCCAGCTCTCTCTGGGCTCTGTCCCCCAAATATTCCTACAGGTCGCTCAAGATCTGCCTGCAACCCTCTTATGGTTAAACCGCCAAAATCAAGACTCTCTGCTCACCTTCACTCCTTCATTCCTCTTTTCTCCCGCCTCTGGAACAAACTCCCTCACTCTCTTCAATCCCACTCCACCCTCCAGGTCTTTAAAACAGCTGTTCACCACCATCTCTTATCTTCCCTCATCCAAAACCTTGATCTTTTCTGCCCCCGCTAATTTCGGTCCCCTTGTGTTTTCTACCTATCCCCCCCGCCCCCCCTTCCCACGCCTCCTCCCCCCAAGCCCTCTCCCTCCCACACTTCTCCATGCTCTCAAATGTTGTGTTTGTGTGCTTCCCCTTCTCTCCCCATCTTGTCTTCCGCTCCCTCTTTTTATATATTTTGTTTGTCTGGTTGATTTGTTTGTGAAATAAATGTTAGCTCTTTCACGAGCCTCGATTCAGTATACAAAAAAAAAAAGAAAAAAAAGAAAAAGACCGAAACCTGCTCTGTAACACTCTGTCTCCTGTTGGCTGCTAATGCTTGTTGTTCAGTCGGGGCAGGGCGTGACAGCAGAAATCATGCCACGTGGGGAGAGGTCGGAGTGGTATATGTTTACGTAGATTGGTTCGGTTCATGTGGAGTGCATAAGGTGTGAACTATTATGAATGTGACATTGCGGACAGTCTGATAATGTCTCGACAGGTGTGCCTGCAGGGGAAATTGCGGCAACCTGCGGTTTGATTCTCACGTATTGTGGGGTTCTCACATATGGTCATGTTGGTATATGATGCTAGCGATGGTGCTATATGATGTGTATATGTACATGTATGCGATATGGAGTGTTTTTACATGAAACTGAAAACTGCTTGGGGAGTTCTTGGAGTGCCAGGATGAGTTCTGGTTGATGTTGGATCAAGCAATTGTCAAATATGGTCATATACTGTTGGGTATATGTAGTGGCTTGTTGGTCTTGTCAACATGCTGCCGAGGTCGAGCGATAGACGTTGGAGTGTGGAGTTGTGAGCTGTTGGACAAGACGACCCCCCTCTGACAAGACATTTTGAGACGGTTTGAGATTTCTACTCTGTAAGATTGAAATTGAGGTAAACAGGTGTATGTTGTAAACCTAGGGTGGGCAAAGTGACCTTAGAGTGATATATGTTGGTTGTTGAAATCATGAACAAAATCACAAATGCTGTTGGCACCTTGTGTGATTTTGGCAGGGAACACACTGCTTGGGTTCTCTGTGAGAGGGGCTTTGTCTGGTGGCTGGTGTTGCTGAGCAAGTGGGGGCCGTGTTTTTCGGCCATGATTGTCAAGTGCAGGATGATCCATGTCTGGGTATCGCCTGTGTGGTGTAATGGTGTATGTGCGAGGTGGATGAGTCACCTGTTGTGGTCACCTGATGTGAATAGTTGTGGAACATTTGGAATATAACAAATGAATGAATGATCGTTTTAAGGCCATTTTCCCTGCTGTAGCGAATGTTACCCTAGAGTCCCTGTATATAGAGAGTTGTGTCAACTCAAATTTGGACGCCATTTTGTGTCTAAGTGTGTCGGATTAGATATACTGTACATGTACATTCGCGATATGGGGTGATATATTCTAAACCTGCTAAAAAAAAATTTACTACACATATTTAGTCTTATTATTACATACAGGTGATATTTGTTTCGTCAAAAACTCAGCTATTGCCGTGAAAAAGAGCTGTGTGGTGATATTAAAAGTGGTATGGCAATGCATATTACAAGCCAGCACTGCATATAAGAGCTAACATTATAAGTAAGACAAACCAATGCTGTCGTTCTCTGAATTTTAATAACTTTTAGAAAGGAGTGTGGGCATATCCAATATTTTTGAAAGGGTGCTGAGAGCAATTCCGGTGTAGGACTTCCAGCCGACATATAGTCTAACACACTTAAAACAAATTCTGTACGTGGTATTGCCATATTTCTATAGTGTACAACTTTAGTTTTATCGACATTTATATTCAATTTCCATTGTAATGATTTAACAAGCTGCAAGTCAGCTTCTGTCTCTGACATAAGGAAAACGTCATCGGCATCTAGTAAGATTGAAACGTTCATTTATTACTACACCCTTGCCCAGAACTCTGATGGATATTGCCTGATCGATTAATATGTTTCATAGCTGGCGACTTGGCTGCACAACCCGCAAAAAAATTGAGCAGGTCCCCCCCTAAAATTGCTTTTATGATTGCCGATTAGGCTAAAGATTTTAAACCAAAAAAATAACTTGCCTCGGAATAAGTTTTGAATGGACGGACAGACAACTGAAAACAAAACGGACCATGGGTTTCCCACCCCTATAAATCAAAATTAATTCCCTCTGAAAAAGTACAGTGACATTGCCCGCAGACTACCCAACCGCAGACCAGGCAATGTACCGGGACATTTCATCAATCAATGACAATATGCGGTCCGCTAGGACTACCCGAAAAAAATTGAGCAGGGTTCTTCCCACGGAAATGCATTTTTGGTCAGCTCCTTGAAGATTATAAACAAACACAAATCACTTCCCTTTAAAAGGGTTTTCAACGGACAGACAACCAAAAAAAAACCGAGCAGATAGAATTGCTTTTGAACATCGATCATCAAGCGGCGTGGGCCTACCTGGCAGAGTCTCGAGGAGTCGATCGCTTTCCAGCTCTTTCGTCTGACTTTCGCTTCCCAAATTTGTCTTCTGACTTTATCACTTGGAAATCTATACATCTTATATTTCCCAGATTGGTTTGAACAACCAAAAGCAGAACAACCAGTCATTTTGTTTGGCAATAAACAACATTCCCGTACCAAGCTGACGTTCACGCACGGTGAAGTTAGACACAAAATGGCGCCACGAAATCACGTGACCAGAAATCTCGGGTCAGCGCATGGCGCAACTCTCTTTATACAGGGACTCTATGTTACCCTTGCGGGCCCCATGACAATCATGGTTCCCTGTTTGAGGCAATGTTTTTATGGCCGGATGCCCTTCCTGACGCCAACCCTTAGTCGCCTCTTACGATGCGCAGGGGTACGGTGTACCTATTCTAACCGGGGTACACACCGGGATCATTCATCCCAGCAAGCTGGTACTCGATTTGCCGACCTCGGAAGGATGACAGGCTGAGTCAACCCCCCTGGTGTTAAAGTAGCGATCGACCAGGATTGCGAACCCAGGATCCTAGGTATCCCAAGCCGGCACTCTAACCGCTAAGCCAACACCAGGCTATTTGGAATGTCCCCTATTAATAATTTGCACAAAAGCAAATGAACATACAACGATGGGACAAATTGATCCGTAAGTGTTTTGTGTGAGCATTTTATGTACAGGCCAATGGAGGTACCAGCGAAGGAGAGGCCACGAGATCGACCTGGGGGAAAAACGAGTCGGAAGGAAGATCGTGTTGTGGGTTAAATGACGAGTAAAATCCAATAACATTGCAAATGAATGTCAAAAGTCAAGGGCTTAGAGGGCAAAATGCAGGTTGAGAGGTACGAGTGGCATTGAGGCTCCCATCTGTGATGTGGATTCGTGAGGTGGATGTCTACAACCTCCATGCTAAAGCTATTAGTCTGGGTCTACAATGAGGAGAATTGTTGGATAGCGGAATGTTCATTGACAAAGTCGGTTTGAAGTGAAAAACTTTGGGATTTGTGCCAAATTCTACCCAAGGTAGATGCAGGAAAAGAGGCGAGTTGTCTCCATTGCCTTGCTACACGGGGCAGTACTGGTTGTCGAGTCCCATGTAATCTTGGTTGACGTATATCTATGGACAAGTGCTGTACTTTTTGTCGTGGCATGGAAAAAATGGTTTGTTTTTAAAGTCAAAGCGCCTGCTGGCTTGTTTCGAGTTTCCGAAGGCCATAACTCAGGAAACTTCGTTGTTTGTTCTCCCGTACTGGGTCATGTGTTATGGCATGTAATGCTGATGAGGCTGAAGCTCGCAGCCTGGCGGACAAAGCTGTGTCTCAGCTATTAAAGGTTTGAGTTCTACTTGTAGAAGAGGAGGGTTGAGCAATAGTACCTTAATAAGAATGTACTTGGCCACCAAAATTATAACAATACTAGCAGAGGTACACGGCATTGCCGGCGGGGGAGAGGAGGGGGAAGGGGAGGGGCGGGGAACGGGGGGGAGGGGAGGAGAGGGGGGAGGGGGGAGGGGGGAAGGGGGAGGGGAGAAGGGGGGGGTGAAGGGAAAGGGGTAGGGGGAAATGGAGGGGGAGGGGAGGGACAGGGGAGGGGAGGAGGAGGGGAGGGGAGGGGGAGGGGGAAGGGGAAAGGGGAGGGGGAGGGAAGGGGGAAGGATAGGGGGAGGGGGGAGGGGAATGGGAGGACGGAGGGGGGAAGGGGGAGGGGGAGGGGTAGGGGAGGGAGAGGCGGGTGGGGGGAAAGGGAGGGGGAGGAAGGAGAGGGCCAGTCAACAATGACGTTGCAGTTCTCATGGGAGGAGAGCAGCACAACAATCGCGACATCGTCCTGCATCTTCGCAACAACAGCACGAAGCGGATTTTGGAGACTCACCGATCCTGTGACGCCCTCCAGTACCGGCGTTGCCGGGCGGGGGAAGGGAGACCCGTACATTCCCAACCTGTACATTCGCCCTCTCGACTCGAGCTCACTCGGACAAAAGCCTCACACAAATTACACCGTGAAGGCCTAATGGCCACGTCTATGCCACAAATCAAGTACGTGAGCGAGTCTGGCGCACTGAATTGAAAATATATAGAACGCTCATACTCCGTGAAAAGTGTAGCCGCCGTGTCGCCATCTTGGTTCGCACGACTCGACCGACTCGCTTCGCGGATCTCATTTGTTTTGAACGTGTCCCAGATTTTAAAAGCGAGACAACTGGTAAAATGCCATTTTGTGCGGCAATAAACTGCTTCAATCGGGTAAGGAAGGGTTGTGGAAAGACATTTCACAGCTGTTTCAAAGACGTTTAATTCATATCGCACAAAATCGACAAAAATCGACACAAAACACGATCGCACAAAAGGTGAAAAAACGCAATCGCTTTTCGCTCTGAATTACGTGCAAACGTGTGACGAAAATCACCATCGCCCAGCATCGAGTGCCAACCAAGATGGCGCCCGGTAGCTGCATCTCCACCTCTGTGGTGTGAATTGAATGGCAATGGTCATTCTATATATTTCCAGTTCAGTGGTCTGGCAGCGAGGATGGAACATCACGTGATCGCTCTGAGCGAATCAGCGAGCTGCTCTGGCACCTGAGTGCTGAGATTCCATGTATAATGTTCCTCGCTGAAATGCGCTGAGGTAAATATGAATAAAAAATATGGATCTCGTCAAATATTTTTAGGTAGGCCATGTGCTTCCCAGGCTCAATGGCCATGTCTGTGCCAAATATCAAGCATGTGAGCCTCTCCGTTTAGGAGTCGATCGGTAACATACACACACACATACTGTGTTTTATTTCTATTGATTAATAGCACAGGAGCAGCAGTTTTGATCTGATTACGCTGTAGACTGTCATCCTGGTATTTCATAGGCAAAGCCAAGGCTTAAATCGGTTGTCTCTGGAATGGTTGGTAAGTTGGGTTTCGTCCCATTTGTCGAGCATTAGGTGGTGAAACTTGACCTTAATCGGGGAGGACACCTGTCTGGGGCTGGCGGGGCCAAGGTGTGTGTCCTGAGGGAATTGTTCTGTAAATGTTTAATTGGTTTTAAACTTCATGTTGGTATATTTTGGGAGAATTGACCTGGTAGCTCGAGGAGATTGTGTCTGAGGGCAAGTTTTTGGAAATATGAATCCAATGTTTTATGTATACTGTATCTGTTTGTTTTCACCAAAGAACAGATTTTATTGAAAGATGGTCAGAGTAAGTGCCAAGATGGAAAGAGAAAGTCATATAAAATGAAGCATTTTGCAGTGGCAAGTGCGTTGGCAAGGCTTTGCTTTTAAGAACGAGGATACCGATCCAGATGTTCCCGGGACTTGTGATGCCACCAAACCATCGTTGAGACCGGCGTTAAGTGGCTAAACAACATCCGACATTTATTTTTAGTTTCATTTTTCCCTTGTTCGTGTCTTTGAGTCTGAGTGGAGGATCCTCATTTCAGAATTTTAGTTTACCGCACATTCCGTTTGCTTGCATTATTTTCATTAAATCATTCCTTGTTGACTTTCAATTTCTTGTCCTGTGTGTTTATGTGTTCGTGGGTTCGGTTAAACCCCCATCACATCCGTCCGTGCAGGTAAGGACCTCGGTATCCTTCCCTCGCACCAGAGATAAAGCCGCCGTATTTTGGGTTTACGTCTTGAAGTTAAAGCTCGTTTTGGCCATCTGTTGCCCTGAGGTCTTCACCACAGGGTAGACATGACAGTATGCTCACTCATGGTATGTTCACCCATACTATGTTCACCATAGTATGTTCATCCATAGTATGTTCACCCATGGTATGTTCACCCATAGTATGTTCACCCATGGTATGTTCACCAATGGTATGTTCACCCATAGTATGTTCACCCATGGTATGTTCACCCATAGTATGTTCACCCATAGTATGTTCATCCATAGTATGTTCACCCATGGTATGTTCACCCATGGTATGTTCACCCATAGTATGTTCACCCATGGTATGTTCACCCATAGTATGTTCACCCATATTATGTTCACCCATGGTATGTTCACCCATAGTATGTTCACCCATATTATGTTCACCCATGGTATGTTCACCCATAGTATGTTCACCCATAGAATGTTCATCCATAGTATGTTCACCCATGGTATGTTCACCAATGGTATGTTCACCCATAGTATGTTCACCCATAGTATGTTCACCCATGGTATGTTCACCCATGGTATGTTCACCCATGGTATGTTCACCCATGGTATGTTCACCCATAGTATGTTCACCCATAGTATGTTCACCCATGGTATGTTCACCCATAGTATGTTTATCCAGAGGAGCATGTTTACTTATCATGCTATTGTCAGGACAACAATGGAAGAAACGAAGTACACGTTCATTGAGGTAGGCTAACCACCGTGTAAAGCAAGGAGAAGCTGATGTTTTGGGCGTTACACCTTCATCACTTTTTTTTGGCTCCATCGAAGGGTTTACGAAGGGTTAACGCACAAAACATGAGCTTCTCCTTGCTTTCCACAGTGGTTAGCAGTACCTTAATCAACGTGCTGTCAATTTCGTCCATTGTTCTACCTGTCTTCTGACGCAGATTGCTGCTCACCTTCAGCAGGAAGACTAGCTCTTCATTCTATTATAGGTTGAGTTTCTAGTTCTTCCACCCCACTTCTTCCTCCTCGTTAACACTACCTTTGGCTGATAACTTACCAGAATGCAGCGCAGTCCTCGTGCCCCGGTCTTACTATCGATTGCCCTGCGGGCGATTTCCTTCAACGCACACGGTGTGATGAATAGCTTGCACTGAAATGGGGGTGGGTACAGGGATGGGGTTGACATGGACTCGTCAGAATACACCTTGTTTTGTGAGCACAAATTTCAATGAAATTATACAACGATGCCAAACATTGAAGCAATTTCTCTCCCCCCAAATGCTCTGTTATCCGAACACACAATCCATCAATACCAAACATACAAAACACTGTCATGATCTCAGCTTACATCAGACATTATGTTGGCATCTTTGCCTTCTTTCTCGACAAGGTGTGGATAGTATTTGCCATGAATAATAATCAATGGTTATGATAGCCTCACAAGATTGTATTGCATTTTGGTCAGTTTGTCTGTCTATCTGTCTGTCTGTCTGCACATAACATGCCAACATGGCCAACAAGGGCCACCTGGTGATAGCCAGTATTACACGCCATCTTTTTTTCAACCACGGGCTAAAACTCCCATCTATTAGTATTACACGTGAGTATGTCTATAAAGTATGTACAATTAAAATGCGACTACATATTGAAAGTACGATCGCGTCTACCCTGTAGTGAAGACCTCAGGGCGACATATGACCAAAACGAGCTTTAACTCCAAGGTGTATACCGAAAAATATGGCGGTGTTATCTCTGGCATGCATGGGGGAAGGACACCAAGGTCCTTACCTGCACAGACAGGGGGTTTAACCGAACCCACAAACAAATAAACACACAGGACAAAAAATTGAAAGTCAACAAGGAATGATTTAATGAAAATAATGCAAGCAAAAGGAATGTGCGGTAAACTAAAATTCCTAAATGAGGATCCTCCACTCAGACTCAAAGACACAAACAAGGGAAAAATGAAAGGAAAAACAAGCGTTACACCTATGTCCCCCGTCGGTGAAGTGATGCGAGTTGACAAAGTGGAAGACGCAAGGTGGCCATCTTGGATTTTGACGTGGCGACCCAATTTTCAATAGCGTTCTTCCTTATGCCTAGATACACCCACACACCAGATTAGAAGTTGGTACTTCGCTTATTTTTCAAAATATTCCGCTCACAAGGTTCAGACATACATGGCGGCGGCCATCTTGGATTTTGACGTGACGACCCAATTTTAAACAGCGTTCTTCCTTGTGCCTACATACACCCAAACACCAGATTAGAAGTTGGTACTTCGCTTATTTTTCAAGATATTTCGCTCACAAAGTTCAGACATATATATGGTGGCGGCCATCTTCGATTTTGACGTGGCGACCCAATTTTCAAAAGCTTTCTTCCTTATACAGAGATACACTCACACACCAAATTAGAAGTTGGTACTTTGCTTATTTTTCAAGATATTCAGCTCACAAGGTTCAGACATACATGGCATCAGACATACATGGCGGCGGCCATCTTGGATTTTGACGTGGCGACCCAATTTTCAACAGCGTTCTTCCTTGTGCCTAGATACACCCACACACCAGATTAGAAGTTGGTACTTCGCTTATTTTTCAAGATATTCAGCTCACAAGGTTCAGACATACATGGCGGCGGCCATCTTGGATTTTGACGTGGGTTGCACCCACACACCAAATTCGAATGCGGTCCTTCGCTTACACATGCCCGCATGCACGCACGGATGGACGGACGGACGGACGGACACACGGACACACGGACGGAGGGGAAAACCATAGTCCCCCTTTCGCTCCGCAGTGCAACGGGAGACAACAATCGTCAGATGTCGTGTATCCACTTAACTCCGGTCTCAACGATGGTTTGGTGGCGTCACAGGTCCCGTGTTCCTGCATCGGAAAACACACGTTGGCATGAAGTCGCTTTCACCGCCAACCACCGGAGTGAAGCGAACAGGCCAGAGCTCATCCCTTGGTCCTCGTCGGCTGCACCGAGCTCCAAATGTCCTCAACCGCCCTTGGTGTCTTTTCCCACAAACGCACCAGAGAGAACCAACAATGCTGCGACCGTCCGCCATGCAGCCAGTACAAGAGAGAGGGAATAAATGTGCGCCCACTCGTTACGAATGCCAGAACAGAGAGTGGGAAAATTGCGGGATGCTTGCTTTTTCTCCCTCCGTTCTCGAAGGTCCCCTCTGACATCATGCTCGCTCCAATCACCACGCGCGATTCAATCACCCCATCGTTCCTCAACCAATCGTCCTTCGGGGCGTGGCCGCACGGCCACTCTTGACGCCCATCGAGAGTGTTCGGCTGGGCGGAGTGGTAATGTCTGAATACTGTCGGCGATTATGGTGGTGTGGGTGAATGGAGCTTTTCGTGGCATGGCTTTTTGATGAATATAAAGACGGAGGGAAGACCACAGGGCAAGCACACACACTGGGGAAGTTATCCTTATGGACCCGATCTAAATAACACTACTTCACCCCTCGTACGAAGTCACACAAACGCTTACACGGACATTCGGCCGACTTAGTTTACATAGAGGTGGCTTCACGGCATACGGAGCATGCTAAACCTACACAATTCTATCTGGACTAAGGTATTTTATTACCTACCCCCACACACGTAATAGTACGTACGACTAGATTGCGTATATGAATAGATGTCTATAAAGGACGTACAATTACGATCATCAGTACATCTATAGAGTTTGCACTGTGTGAATATGAGTACGTCTATAAAGTATGTACTATTAGAATATGAGTACGTCTATGGAGTATGTACTATTAGAATGTGAGTACGTCGATAAAGTATGTACTGTTATAATGTGAGTACATCTATAAAGTATGCACTATTAGAATGTGAGTACATCTGTAAAGTATGTACTATCAGAATGTGAGTTTGTCTATAAAGTATGTACTCTTAGAATGTGAGTACGTCTATAGAATATGTACTGGTAGAATCTGAGTACGTCTATAGAGTATGTACAATTATAATGTGAGTACATCTATAAAGTATGTACCATTAATGCAGTGGCGTCACTAGGGTTGGTGTCACCCAGTGCGGTAACTCATGGTGTCACACCCCCACCCCCCCCCCCCCCCCCCATTAGTCAGGTTCACTATGATAACAAATATAATTTCGTTCAAAATTTTTGGAGATTAGCAAACCTGTACAATTGGGGGGGGAGGGGGAGAGGGGAGGGGGAGGGGGAGAGGGGGAGGGGAGGGGGAAGGGGGGAAGGGGGGAAGGGGTATGGGGGAGGGAAGGGGGGAGGGGGAAAAGGGAGGGGGGGAAGGGAGGGTGAGGGGGAAAAGGGAGGGGGAGGGGAGAAGGGGAGGGGGTAGAGTGGAGGGGGAAGGGAGGGAGAGGGGAGGATGGAGGGGGGAGGGGGAAGGGGGAGGGAAGGGGAGGGCCAGTCAACAATGACGTTGCAGTTCTCATGGTCGGAGAGCAGCACAACAATCGCGACATCGTCCTGCATCTTCGCAACAGCACGAAGCGGATTTTGGAGACTCACCGATCCTGTGACGCCCTCCAGTACCGGCGTTGCCGGGCGGGGGAAGGGAGACCCGTACATTCCCAACCCGTACATTCGCCCTCTCGACTCAAGTACACTCGGACAAAAGCCTCGCACAAATTACACCGTGAAGGCCCAATGGCCATGTCTATGCCACAAATCAAGTACGTGAGCGAGACGGCGCACTGAATTGAAAATATATAGAACGCTCATACCCCGTGAAAAGTGAAGCCGCCGTGTCGCCATCTTGGTTAGCACGACTCGACCAACTCGCTTTGCGGATCTCGTTTGTTTTGAACGTGTGAATTACGTGCGAACGCGTAACTGTGAGTTTATGGCGGCAAGGAACATGAGGTGATCGCTCTGAGCGAATCAGCGTGCTGCTCTGCCACCTGCTCAGATTCCGTGTATAATATTCCTCGCTGAAATGCGCTGAGGTAAATATGAATAAAAAATATTGATCTCGTAAAGATAAAAGAAAAAAAAACCGATGTGGTGTGAATGGCAATGTTCCTCGCTGAAATGTGAAAAAACGCAATCGCTTTTCGCTCTGAAATACGTGCGAATGCGTAACTGAGTTTATGGCGGCAAGGAACATCACGTGATCGCTAAGAGCGAATCAGCGCGCTGCTCTGCCACCGCCTCAGAATCCGTGCATAATATTCCTCGCTGAAATGCGCTGAGGTAAAAATATGGTAAAAAAATATAATGAATTTTTTTTTTTTAGGTCGGCCATGTTCTTCCCAGGCTCAATGGCCATGTCTATGCCAAATATCAAGCACGTGAGCCTCTCCGTTTAGGAGTCTATCGGTAACATTACACACACACACACAAACTGTGTTTTATATATATAGATGTACTATTGTATTGTGAGTACGTCTGTAAAGTGTGTACTATTAGAATGTGAGCACGTTTATAAAGTATGTACTATTGTAATGTGAGTACGTCTGTAAAGTATTGTTACTGTCGCGGTTAAGATGTTATATTGACCGAGCGGTGGTGTATTACCGCGACCTAACAGTTCCCCCGATTCTTCCCCAACTCACCCGATTCACCCCAAACTTTGGCCGTATCGCACCGCAGCTGCCCAATCTGGAAAACTCTAAAACGACCGAATGCAAAGAGGAAAAGGAATAAGACGAGAAGACGGACAGAAGAGTAATTGGATTTATTATTTACACATGCAAAAAGAAAGCAGTCACGTTTATTTACAGACGAGATTAAATACACAGTGCAACGCTAGCTTACCTACAGTCTTAATTAACCCAGGGACAGAACAAACAAAGGACAGACTCACATGGGGAATGATGACAGGAATTGGCTGGAAGGAGAGGATGGCTTGGAGCTGTATTGTGCAGCACGATCGGCGCGTTTAGCAGCCGCCGTTCCTTTGCGGCCCTGCTCAAAACCGCCGTCCAGGCCCCAAGTGGCTGTTGGGTGTTGTTGCTGCTGTGGCCGCCGCTGCTTTCCCAGGATTACAACAGGCTTTGTGCTTTCTGGGATGTCCTCTCCTTGGATGTTCTCTATGTTCTCTTGGTCCAATCACTCCTCACCACCGACAACTCAACGCAACCAACGCAACCACTGACCACCACAACGCAACCACTGACGACCAAAACCACACAACTCAGCTCTGCTTCTTGGACCCTCTTTCTTCTCAACGGCTTGGGCTCCCTTTTGTCTGCCGGTCAAAGCTCCTCTCTCAAAGCTTGTCTCAGCTTCTCTTTTGGGAGCGTCGCGCTGCGGATTTTAGCTGCGGTCACGCCTGCTCATTCCCTCCTCTCAGCGCCTCTCTTTCTTCTTCAAAGCTCGACTGCTTGGGGATCGTCGCGCTGTGGGTTCTATAGGCCCCGCCCCTCAACCTTTGCGAACCTCCCCGATCGCTCTTCCTCCGCCCTCTCTAGCCAAACCCCTGGCTCATGGTTGGTCGAGTGGGGCTGGCTCACTCCTCCCCTCTATGACGAGGTGGAGACACGCCTTTCTTCTCCGACCCTGCCTCGTGGTCAATGGCTGTTATTGGAGGGGAGGTAATTGCCAAACGACGAAAAGGGGGAATGGAGGTTTTGGGAATGGGAATGAAGGGAATCTATCTCTTTCACTGGTGCAATGGAGTATTTCAATTAATGGGAGACACAGCCTTACCCTAAAAACACATAATAAGATATAACTATTGAACAGGGGTATTCTATGATTGGCTGTGGTGTGGATGCTTTATGGACTAATTATGGGATGCCCTTTGACCTTTACACAGCTCCGGAGGCAGGAGGCGCAGAATAAACAATAATAATAATTCACACAATAAAAAATATATACAGTCCTCATATCCGCAACAGTATGTACTATTAGAATGTGAGCACGTTTATAAAGTGTGTACTATTAGAATGTGAGCACCTTTATAAAGTATGTACTATTGTAATGTGAGTACGTCTGTAAAGTATGTACTATTAGAACGTGAGTATGTACTATGCACTAATGGAACGTGTATCCAAACATGTGCTCTGCCAACAGGTGTAGACTGTTCCACCGCGGCACCGTACCGTACCGTATTGCAAGCAAAATCCGTTTTTCCATTGCCAAGCGAACCGTACCGTACCGTACCTAAGTGCCCATGCTAAATTTGGTTCCTGCTATGGATAGGTACCAAGAGAGCCGAAACCGAACGTATGGGTGGAGCTAGCAATACTGCAGACCGTTGATTGGTCAATCATAATCGTCACAGAACCGTCACGCTATGTTCAGACCCAACCGCTATTTTGTAATACCACAATTCTGGAGAGAAGATAGCTAAAGCATGTGACAAGAATCAGAAAATATACAGTGCATTCCGAAAGTAATCAGACCCCTCCACTTTTTTCACATTTTGTTATGTTGCAGCCTTATGCTGAAATCGTTTAAATTCATTTTTTCCCTCATCAATCTGCACTCAATACCCCATAATGACAGAGAAAACAGGATTTTGGAAAGTTTTGCAAATTTATTAAAAAAAAAAACTGAAATATCACATTTACATAAGTATTCATACCCTTTGCTATGACACTTTGCTATGACACACGGTTATGCAGCTCAGGTACCTCCCATTTCTCTTGATCATCTTTGAGACGTTTCTACACCTTGATTGGAGTCCACCAGTGGTAAATTCAATTGATTGGACATGATTTGGAAAGGCACACACCTGTCTATATAAGGTATCACAGCTGACGATGCACATCAGAGTAAAAACCAAGCCATGAGGTCGAAGGAACTGCCTGCATAGCTCAGAGACAGGATTGTGTCGAGGCACAGATCTAGGGAAGCCTACAAAAAAATGTCTGCTGCATTGAAGGTTCCCAAGAGCACAGCGGCCTCCATAACTCTGAAATGGAAGAAGTTTGGAACAACCAGGACTCTTCCTAGAGCTGGTCCCGGCCAAACTAAGCAATCGGGGGAGAAGGGCCTTGGTAAGAGAGATGACCAAGAACCCGATGGTCACTCTGGCTGAGCTCCAGAGATCCTGTGTGGAGATGGAAGAAACTTCCAGAAGGACAACCATCACTGCAACACTCAACCGATCTGGGCTATGTGGCAGAGCGGCCAGACGGAAGCCAAACAGTTAAATCTTGGTTTCATCAGACCACAGAATCTTGTTTCTCACAGTCTGAGAGTCCTTTAGGTGCTTTTTTGCAAACTCCAAGCGGGTTTTCATGTGTCTTTCACTGAGGAGAGGCTTCCCTCTTTTACCAACATAGCCTCGGTGATGGCCTGCAATGGTACCAGTATAGGAAACCAGCCCACAAACTCTGGGATAAACCCAAACTGTACGAGGTCCCTGGGATCCACATCGTGCTCGGCGTTGCCTCCGTTTTCATGTGGTTTACCAGGCGTCCCTTCGCTGCCATTCTGTGGTTCTACTTGGTGTGACAAATCACCGCACACTTTTACTTCCTGGTTTTGTTGACAAAAGCCTAAAATCTGAAAGAAAAAAAAAGTTGCAACAGGTGCACAATGTGTTAAAATTAATTGATGTACTGACAACCGATGTACAATTATTTTTAATTCATTAATGCTGAGAGAATAAAAGTAAAAACTCAAAGTGCGATAACTTTCAAAAACCCTTCACAGTAACAATGTCATGTTCAGCACCGCTGGCGCAAGTTTGATTTATGCTCATGGACGATTTAACGAATGGTAGAGTATTGTACACCGCTCCTTTCCTATGCCATCTCCAGGCATTGCAAATCGTCATTGCTGGGCACCAAAGGGGGCTCGGCAGTGACGCACGCTGAAAGAGAGTACTCAGTTTTCACTCTGGTTTCTTTCTTGTTTGTTTGTTTTCTTGTTTGTTTTCTTTCTTGGTTGTCCGGACGATATCTCAGCCATCCTTTGAGCTAGGAAGCTGAAATTTCGGCACAAGAGTGAGCAAGTCCTTTATCAAAAACGGTATTTTTTTTTTGATTAATCAATAAATTGAGGAGTTATTTAATTATTAGCGATTAATTAAGTACTTATTTAATTAATCAAATTTCCTTTCTCTTCTGACCATTAACTCAGGCACCTTTTGAGTTAGGAAGCTGATATTTGGACATGCCAATGACCAGGTGATTTGGCTGCAAAGGATATTTTTGATTTATTAATTAATCAATTAATCGATTAATTATTTAATTATTCGATTAATGACAAAAAAAAAATTTTTTTTTAACTTACAGATTCTGATGAAATAGTGGTAGTTTATGTGTTCTCTGACCAAATTGATTAATAATTTAATTTTTTTATGATTATTATTTATTTATTTTCATTATTAATCATTTATTTATTTTCTTTCTCATTTGGCCAATATCTCAGGCACCTTTTGAGCTGGGAAGCTAATATTTGGACATGAGTGACCAAGTGATGTGGCTATCAAGGATATTTTTGATTTATTGATTAATCATTTCATCTATTAAGTATTTATTGATTAATCGATTAATTATTTATTGAGTAATCAATTAATTATTTAATTTTTTATAAATGACTTATTTAATTAAATTTCTGAAAGATACATCTTCGGATGAAGCACTAGTGGTTTAGTTATGCTATTAGCTTATTGATTAAGAAAATATTTTGTGATAATCTTTTATTGATTTTAATTATACAATTAATCAATCAATTAGTGTACACCTCTCCCTCCCAATGGAGCCTCAATGAGCTGCACTGCGGTATTGCCGGGCGCCGGAGGCGCCCCGGCAATGCCGCGCTGCAGCATATTTAATTATTTGGCATGGGGCGGTGTACTTTGAATGTATGTGTACTTGTTGCGTTTCTGTTGCCTTTTACATGACTGCTGATGTAAGTCAGGTGCATCGCGGTGTACACGATGTCATACATTTGGACGTGGCTTGGTTCTGACGCAGCATTGCAGTCTTAGGAATCAAGACCTTGCTCTACAGTATATTATTGCCTTCTCCCAGTGATTATAATTTGGTGCTTCAACTGATAGACTACATAACAAGGCCCGATTAAAAGTTGCATTTCTAGTTATCATCCTGATGTCCACCTCAGGTGATCGCGGCACTACTGCAGTTGGGCCTGACAATGATGACTCTTTTTTGTGAGTGGTTAATCAAATTGCTGATCGTCTTGTTTGATACATCGGAAAAAAAGTCTTCGCGAAGTTTGCATTTCTACTGCAATTTCCTAAAGCTGAATGAGTGCGTACTCTTTCAGGCAGTGATCAGTTTTGGACACAACTTCAAAGTCTATCGACTGTATACCTTGTCTGTCCTTTACTTCGCTCGCAATCTGCTGTTCATTGATTATGCAATCATAGACCATACAATGTGATCATAGACTGATCATATGATCGACTTAGCCTCTGCTAACTTCCGATACGATGACCACTCGTATCCAATCATCAGTCTCCTTCACCCATTTCAGTTTGTGCTTCAACACAAAGGCCCTTAATATCTTTATATAATGGAGGGAAGTATTATGTTCTTTGTTGTGTGTGCCATCTACTCCTCCGAGAGAATTTGACCTATTAAGCTGAAACTATCAAAGATTACACAGGACACACTAAAGGTGTGTTTCATAAAGTTTGGTTTGATTCCATCAAGTTTTCAAAACAAAAGAAAATCACCCATCTTGGCGCATTTTTTCTTCCTTTGGTGGGGGAGGGGAGAGGAGGGAGGACGGTGGTGCAATTCAAAGTATCTGACCTATATACCCATGGTGAATGATACATGCGCATAATATGCATGCATTTGCTTCATGTACGTAACTTGCGTTATTTTTTTTATTTTTGGGAGCGATTGAGGCAGTGGTCTGTTGCCTATACACCGCCCAAAATAAAGGGGCCCGTCAGAAAAACGTGTTGCTCGCTTGGAGCAACATCGGCCACAACATACTGTGCTATGGTATTAATAATCATAAAGATTATAACATGACCCCCCTGGCCGCTCCAATAGGGAGCAGATACTGCTTGCGCTTCTAACACAATACTGCATTTATGTATCCAATGAACTACATGAATGTGCAGTTAGCTTGCAATGGAAAACCAGCATTTCTGCCTTAGATTGGCGTCTTGTGCACTGACTATGTTAATCAATTGTACATGAAAATCCTTTGTGTTCCCCGCCCCTCCGACAAGGTCGGAGATGAGGGACACTAAAATGAGCTGCGTCCGACCGACCGATCATCTGTCCATGTGCTTTTGTGTACGCGATATTTTAAAAAACATTGAACATTTAGTTTTCATATTGCATATATCTATTCCTCATGACATTATTTCAACTTGATTAGATCATGGCGGTGATTGGCTGAATTATGTGACCATGGCAACCATCACGGTAACTTCATGGTAACTTCGCATCACGGTAATTTCACGGCAACCATCACGTTAACTTCGCTCATGTATGCAATCTTTTGAAAACCGTTCAAGATTTACACAGATCTATTCCTCATAACCACACAAAAGGCGGGGGAGCTCGAGTATCAGCTCCTTTTTTCTTAAAAAATACGGAATTCTCAATGACTTAGTGCATTCCCTAAAGAATTCTGTTCTGTTTTGGGAGGGAATTTTAAAATTTATTTTGCACAAGTTAAACACAGTCGTAATTTCACAATTTATTACAACTATCTTAATCTCTCACCTTTTCATTGCGTTTGTGAACAAGGATCTCATCCATCCCGCTGAATGCCCCTGATGCTACAAACAAAATGTTGCTCGTATCCAGCTGCAAGAAATCACCCCGCAGTCGCTCAGATTGTCGGTCGGGGATATTCACTATGGTTCCTTCCAACATCTTTAGCAGGGCCTGTAACAGACACAGCACCTTTCAAACTCTTGCTGCACTGCCAGACCAGCAAACGTATCATTTACATTATATGTAAACAAATAGTGCCCTGCTTGTTTACAAAAATGCATTTTGCTCCTGTAATTATTGATGAACATAAATTTTGCCCCCTATAATATATTTATACAACAAGTGAATAAAAAAATTATGCTAAATGAAAAAGGCAATGTACGGATGAAAAACTACAGTCTAAAAAAGGTCCTAAACAAGATAGGGATGATGTTGGTTCAGAGAGTAGCTAACAGTATTGCCCTCACTTAACAATCCCGACATCACTGCCTCATTTACACGTCATCAGTTATTGCTTCAAGCTTCTACAAACACTCCACTGGTTACACCAGTACTTGATTACTCCTGTAGTGTAGCCACATAATGAGACTGTACAAATTAGCAGTCTGAGTACAATGTTATAATATCAGTACATGATCATAAACTTCCTACAAACTGCATGCACATCTCTAATAACAGCATTCTATAATTATCTCCATTTGTGATTGGTTACTCGAAGTTGATAAAAAAAGAAAAGTAGGAAAGACAACTGAAGCTGCAAGAAGTCCCTGAAATGATATAGGAGTTTCTTATACTTATGCAGAAATGAAATATAGGAGCTTCTAATACTTTTAGCTCGGCCTAGCCCTAGACAATAGTCCGGAGGCAGTGATGTAGGGATTGTTATGTGATGCCAACACTGTCAGCTACTCTCTAAACCAACATCATCCCTATCTTGTTGAGGACATTTTTTTAGACTGTAATTTGTCATCCCTACATTGCATTTTTAATTGAGCATAATTTTTTTTATTCACTTGTTTCTGTAATTTTTTGCAATGTGGAATAACACAATGGTATGGTACTCAGAGGATACCCAATCTTGGAGCAAAAGTGCCAAGATATCTTAGTCAGCAATGTCAAGCACTGCACATGTTCCTATATTGTCTTACGTAACCCTGACTGTATCTTGCAGCTCTGTCTTATTGCTCGTTTCTCAAAGAGTAATGTCTTCATCAAGCCTAAGGCCACACAAGGACCTGCACTTCGAAATGGCCAAAATAGCTGCTGTGGATTTACAGTCAAGAGAACAACATCAAAGTGATCATGCTTATGATAATATTTGAGTAGATGATGTTCGACTGATTTACAAATGTTGTAGCACAAACTTTATAGATGTGCTCACCATTGGCGTACTGAGGGTGTCTGGCATAATTTTTTTTAATATACAATATAAACTCAACCTACACATATACAAGCTCAACCCCCAAAAAACTGGTACTTCATCTTCTTCTTTGCATCTTTATCCCAATATCAAATATAATTGGCAAATTCTGTTTTTCAAAATCAATCAGCATTTTGTTGGAAAGCAAAGGGAAACAAGCACAGAAGCATGTCCATTCCCATGTGCTTGCCATGTTTATATTTTTACCTCCACCACCTTATGTTTTCACCCCTGTCTGTTGTTTATTTGTCCGTTTGTGAGCAAAATATCTCAAAGAGTTGTGGACGGATTCGGACAAAATTTGGCAAAGATGTAGCGTACGTGACAACGACGAAATGATTCGATTTTGGTGAAGATCCGGATTCGGATCCGGCTACTTGAATATTTTAAGTGATACTTCACCATTGGGAGATAGGGCCAAAAACGATGCATAGCAGGATATCTCAAAAAGTTGTGGACGGATTTGGATGAAGCCTGGTGGACAGGTTGGGTGTCTGACAAGGACGATTCGATTAAATTTTGGTGAAGATCCAGATCCGGATCCGGCTAGTATAAATTTTAAAGTGATTCTTCACCATTGAGTGATATGGCCAACCAGGAGGAGATATGCTCTCTACTGAGTGCCGTTCTAGTTGTCAAATGCATTTATTTTCATTGCTGCTCCATTGTGCTCCTTTCATGGAAATATTATTACATTTATAATGGGAGGGTGGGGAAAGATTGGGGAGGGGGGGGGGGAGGGTGGAGGAGGTAAGTAACGAATTAATCGTTATCATTGCCTGCGTCTGGCATAGTTTTATAGTAATGCGAGCAGTGATGTGGCCAGCTGTGCTTGTCAACACAGTTTAGATTGAAGCCACAGGTACCCCCATGCAATCAATCGATTTACGTGTGAATGATTTACATGTGAGTGCAGTCACGTGTTAAATACGCTTCCGGGTAAAGCAAAGCGCAGGTGACGTCACGTATACGACATTTTCTTCATAATCATCACATTCTTCCCCACTCGGAAAATTGAACACAATCTTTAAATTACTTCATACTAATACCCTCAGATTACAAATCAATACTAATATTCCAATACATGCCATACAACATGACTAACATGCCTATATAGCAACATCATAGCAAATCATCTTTCCATATTAATCAGGAGTAATGCTCCTAGCATCATTTGGAATGACTCTTCTCACAAGTTCAATCCATTAGGCAGTCTGCTCATATGACCACTCCGTGTTTGGTAAGCTCTTGGTTCTGGCGAACCCTCTACCTCAGGCATTTGTCCTCCCTCAAATGTCGAGAGACAGCTTGGGGACGAAGATGCAGGAGATGGTGATACATCAGGCAAGATCGGTGGAAAAGTATTCCTACTGCCTGTCTGATTCTCGGTCAACCTCTCTGTTTGTCTATCTATTCCCAACTGAATTTTGCTTTGTAAAATTGCCGGGTTGACTGGTTGGCAGTTCTTCCCTGTGACCTGGCCGTGTGGTGCAAGATTACGAACGGACATCATGGTCTCCCACCCGTCCGCCATTCGAACATGTGCATATTCCGAGTTAACCTCGAGGAGTTCCACTTCATTTACCAACAGTTCATACTTGATATGTCGCACTGACCGACGCAATACCACAGGTCCAGGTTCGGTTAACCACGATGGTAACGAATGTCCACTAGGACTCCGGCGATGGTATGCAAACAATCTTTCGTGCGGCGGCATATAGTGGCCGTACACAGTAATGGCCGAATTGAGTGTAGTGCATCCAGTAACACAATCTCCCACTGTCCGATAGACAGATCACAAGATTTGAGACACGTAGTTACTGCGCACCATACGATTCCCTTGTATCGCTCCACCAAACCATTTCCCTGGGGATTATAGCTGGTCGTCCTAATGGAAGCAATGCCTCGTTCTTGAAAGAACTGTTTAATTTCTCGAGACATAAATGCAGTCCCACAATCTGATTGAATGTACGAGGTCATGCCAAAAATCATAAACAACTTCGTAAGACATTTGATCACGGTTGTTGATGACAAGTCCTCATATGGGAAGGTGAACGGGAATCGTGAATACTCATCTACTATTGTAAGCAAATAGCGTTTGGACACCACAGTTGGCAATGGTCCTTTGAAGTCGATATTCAATCTTTCCCACGGTTGTGTCACCTTGATCAAGGTGCCCTGTGGCGGTTTGTGAAATTGTGGTTTTAGCTGGGCACAAACAGGACATGAAACACAAGCACACTTCACATCTTCAACAGAATCCGGAAGATTTCGACATCAAGCAAAATGTGCTAGCTGAGTTATTCTGGGGTAACAAAGTGAGTCATGTAGTACTCGCAACTCATTTGAGCTTACAGTGGAGCAGAAAGCACGGGAGAACGCATCCGTGGCCACATCGTCCCTCCCAGGCCGATAGATTATGTCATAACTATAATCCGCTAGCTCAATACGCCACCTCGTAATTTTCTCGTTCTTAATTTTCTGGGTATGATGCTCATCAAAGATGAATGCGACCGATCTTTTATCTGTGACAAGCCGAAAATGTTTGCCAAGCAGAAAATCTTTCCACTTATGCAAGGCCTCGACAATGGCGTAGGCCTCCTTCTCGACAGACGAATGGCGCCGTTCACTGCGTGATAACGTTCTGGAAAAAACGCTACAGGTCACCCCTACTGATTCAAGGTTGCCGCAATGGCACACTCAAAAGCATCCATCTCCAACACGAAAGGAACATCATCATAGTTCTACATCACTACCGCTTTGCAATGTCATTTTTCAAATTTCTTAAAGCTGCTTCGGCGGCTGATGTCAACAGGAAGTTTTTGCATTCGACAAAACGGCAAATTTTTTTCCGAGTACAGTGGTACCTCGGCTTACGAGTTTAATCCGTTCCGTGACGGAGCTCGTAAGCCAAATCGCTCGTAAGTCAAAGCAAATTTTCCCATTCAAATGCATTGAAATGCTATTAATCCGTTCCAGCCTCAAAAAAAAAACACCAATTTTTTTTGTTAGGTGCTTTTAAATAACAAAAATGTACTTTATAAATAACAAATAATGTATAAACAAGCACGACCTCGTATATACTGTACATAATACAAGAGAATGTAAAGAAATAAACTGGTTTTATTAAGCAGAGGAGAAGAGCATGCCAGGTGAGGTGTGCGTGTTGTCGACTTGGCGAGGCAGTACGATCGTACTCCTTCTACGATATGTACGATTTTGAAGCAGAAGGAGTCCATAAAGGCTATAACGCCAGCCAAGGGCGTTACGATTATTTCAAAGCTCCGGACCTCTATCCATGAAGATATGGAGAAGTTGTTGTTTGTGTGGTTGAAGGAGAAGCAGCTCGCAGGAGATACCGTGACCGAGAGCATCATGTGTTTGAAAAGATTGAAACTCGGATATCGAGCACGGACCACGAGGTGTTTTTTCTTTTTTCTTAATCTCGGTTTCAGTGAACTTTTGCTCTGTGCTCACGTGTACTGTACCTGTACCTGTAATGGTACGTCAGAGGATGGCACCTGTTGTCATCATATTAAGTGCAAGATGTTCTGCATCGTAAGTTGGTACACCGTGGTCTTTCGGCGGTGTTTAAGCCGGCCGTCTTGGCTTCTGTCACCATTGGCATTGAGTCTTTCGATGTAGGTAGGTCGTTGTGTGCCGGTGCCTTGGCCGAATTCCTTCATTGCTGCATTGTTAGCTCACCTGGTTTTTTATACCACATCTTTGGTTATCGGACCAGCGAATGACGTCATCTCCTCCAAAGTATGGCTTATTCTCACTTGTCTTGGACGATCTTCTACTTCTAGCCTTCCACCGTGCATTTGGTGTCCACTGTACTTACTGTACAGTGCCTGGTAAAATTGATGTAATGGGTTTTTGACCGTCAACGCCATGAACCGTCATGAACCGTCATGAACCGCCATGAACCGCCATGAACCGCCATGAACCGCCATGAACCGCCATGAACCGTCAACGCCATGAACCGCTAACACTCAAAAGCCCATTTATCGCGCCTTATAAAGCAAAACGCAAAC
Source organism: Myxine glutinosa (assembly GCF_964187855.1). Taxonomy (NCBI): domain Eukaryota; kingdom Metazoa; phylum Chordata; class Myxini; order Myxiniformes; family Myxinidae; genus Myxine; species Myxine glutinosa. The sequence goes on from NC_136271.1 coordinate 3,945,698, forward strand.
CGAAAGCCATGCCTCTCAAGCGAGGCGTGCTTCCGTGGTCACGTGATCCACAGGTGTAGCTCATTATACCCGCACGCGCGACACGCTTTGGCGGTCACGTGACCAGCCACTCTGGAGGCGGGGATCCCCGCCGATGACGTCACCGGCTGGAGCAAGGAGATTCCTCGCTCATGTATTTCGACGATTGCGTGTTTTATATCCAAGCAGAGATGCTTTCACGGCAAGATAACCGCGTGACCGGAACCGGAAGCCACAACCGGAAAATTCAAAAAAATAAATTTTTTTGAGCTCGTACATCGGATCTCGGCTCGTATCCCAAAGCAACAAACCGCCCGAGCGACGGCTCGTATCCCGAAAAACTCGTACGTTGGGGCACTCGTAAGCCGAGGTACCACTGTATTTCGGAATCCACTTTGAATAATGCGCAAACAACCCTAGGTTACGTCGCAGAGCAGACAGATCGTGGGGAAGGTGGGATGGGGTCATCTCCATTAGGGGCTGCAGACGACACATGTCGGGTTGGATCGACCCTTTCGAGATCGTGTATCCCAGAAGATTAATCGTTTTTGCTGAAAAAGTACATTTGCTGTCATGAAGAGTCAAATTATATTTTCTGGCTACGTCCATGAAGCATTTTTAATTTTCATCATTCTCTGCTTGAGTTCATCCATACACGGTGATATTGTCCACATGCACAAAAGTGTCTTTTAGATATTCCTGAGTGACTATGCTGTCGATTGCACGTTGAAAGCAAACACCCCATTGGTTACCCCGAAGGGTATTCTAAGAAACTGATATCACCTTTGGCCTGATTCGAACGCTGTATACTGTTTGTCGGATTATCAAATTGGGAATTGATGATAAGTGTAGTGAAATTATACTAAAGTTGAACCCAGGAGAGATACTCGCTTCAGCCACTGAAGGGCGTCTATAAAAACCTGGGACATCCGCGACGCTGAGCCACTCCTGTGACATTTACTTTACATGTAGTCTTGAATGGTACGTATATGCTAGACTCGCACATATATGCTAGACTCGCTTGCTTTGACTATTATTATCAGTCCTCTCTGTATGATACCTAGATCCTGATATCTATTGCATGATTGTATTTTTACAGGATGATGCCAGAGATCTAATTGAGATTAAACCTACCTATGGGACAAAGTTGTGGATCTGATTGATTTCCACGACATTTAATCTCAATTAAGATCTACGGAAATGGCGGGACACAAGATGATCAATGTACCGACACTCGGTGCCGACCCACAAGCTGAGGAGTCGGGCTCGGTGTTCACTCACTGGCTCGTAACGCTGGAGAACCAGTTCGGCGCCCAGGATGCCGTACCCACTGCTGAAACGAAGCTGTCTGTGCTACAGACCAAAGTCGACCACCACGTCTACAAGAGCATCGCACGATGTGCGACGTACGATGCCGCCGTGGAAGAGCTAAAGCGACTCTACATTAAAAAATGGAGCGTGGTGTACAACAGGCATCTGCTCGCCACGCGGCGTCAACAGCCAACCGAGTCGATCGATCGCTTCGCTCAGGAGCTGCGGCACCTCCTCGCGGACAGTACTCAAGAGGTACGGACACACGAGCAAGTCCAGGACGATCTTGTCCGAGATGCTTTCATCTCTGGGATCAGCTCTACAAATCTGAGACTCAGGCTCTTGGAGAAAGCTGACCTGACGTTCGCGAAGGCCCTACGGTTGGCCAACGTTTACACTGAGGCCCGGGAACAATCCACTGCTTATAAACACGCACGGGTCGTCGCGGGGACTTCTCAACTCGCGCGACCGGAGAGGGCTGCCGCCGAGGATACTGGTGCGGGCTCGACTATGGCCAAGCCCCTGGCCGCTCCCGAGGTGGACTCGGATTCCGGCCTGGCAGCAGCTAAACAGCCAGGCCCAGGCCTAATCGGGACGCGACGTGTTACTTCTGTGGCAACCGACAGCATCCCAGGTCAGCGTGTCTGGCTCGGGAAGCCATATGCCATTTGTGTTCTACAAAAGGACATTTCGCAAAAGTCTGCAAGAAGGCTGCGCGGGGCACACGAGCATGCGCGACCTTGAATGGGCTTATCGCCGAGCCAACGGACCGAGCACAGAGCGGGGTGCCTCACCCGGCCTTGATGAGCGGTCCTCCTCCTCGCGGGCCCCTGGCTGCACGCACGTCCTTGGTGAGATACACCAGGCCGCCGAAACAAATGGCGCGAACGCGACCGGCCATGGAGCGACCGACCTTGACTGGCGTTTGAACGCCCTCCTCAAACAAACAAAAGTTCCGGCTGTGAAAGCTCCTCCTGTTGTGCAACAAACGCTGCACGTGACACGAGCACCATCTGACGGCAGCTCGTACGAACTACACGCTCTTGCTCCAGCACATGAAAGTACAATTGACTGCGATCTTTCGCACATGACACGAGCGCCATCTGACGGCAGCTCGTACGAACTACATGCTCTTGCTCCGGCACGACCAACTATGCGTTTGGCACGGGGGCCCTCCAGAGGCTCCTCAAACGACCGGAAAACTGCAGCCGGTGTGGGATCCACGCGCGAGGCGCGATCTTCTCACTCGGACGGCGCAATATCTGCCGGATCGTCTGGCCTTGATCAGGCCATTATCCCGCTCTTGGTCGAAGGCATTTTTGCGCGGGCCCTAGTCGACACAGGATCTACTGATAGTTTCATCGATCAGCGGCTGGTGCGTCAACATGGGTGGCCGGTCATCGGGACTACACGACGGATCTTCATGGCCTCCCAGGGACTTAGGCTCAGCACGAAGGGGGAATGTCGATTGAAACTTGTGATAAAGGGACGCATGTTTTCCGATCTACATCTCATGGTCTTGCCTGCATTATGTGCAGACATTCTATTAGGTCACGATTTTCTTAAGCGACATGGACGTTTGGAAATTGAATTCGGTGGGACGGACACGCTTGCTGTGTGTGCATTTGCAAAAATGGAAATTGAGCCTCTTTCGCTGTTCCCCAACCTGACCACTGACTGCATTCCTATAGCGGTAAATTGCGGCGCTACTCACGAGCGGACACGCAATTCATTGCGGAAGAAACGGCCCAACTCTTAAAGGACGGTGTTATCGAACCTATCAGGTCGCCGTGGCGGGCCCAGGTCTTAGTGGTGCGAAGTGAGGCCCATCGCCGGCGCATGGTAATCGACTACTCACAGACGGTTAATCACTTTACACAGCTGTATGCCTACCCCTTACCGGGGATGGACGCGCTAGTACAACAGGTGGCCCAGTACTCCATCTACAGCACTCTCGATCTGCGTAGTGCATATCATCAGATCCCCATCTCTAGGGCTGATCGCATCTTTACAGCCATTGAATCGGGTCAAAGGTTATACCAGTTCACCCGATTACCTTTTGGGGTGACGAACGGGGTCTCCTGTTTTCAGAGGGCTATGGACGACCTCGTTACTAAGGAGAACTTGACAAATGTCTTTGTCTATCTGGACAATCTTACGGTTTGTGGGTATGACCAGGAGCATCACGATGCTAATCTGAAGCGCTTCCTCGAGGTCGCGCATAGGTATCGCCTAACCATGAATGAGGCTAAGTGTCGTTACTCTCAATGCACGATAGATCTTCTGGGGTACACCGAGACCCATGGCTCAATCTCTCCGGATAAGGAGCGTCTGCGACCTTTGCTCGATATGGCCCCGCCCGGCGATCGAGCTTTGCTGAAGCGAGCTCTCGGGCTGTTCGCCCACTATTCAAAGTGGGTGCAAAATTTCCCCGCTAAGCTCCGCCCCCTCGTGGCCTGCGACACGTTCCCCATGAGCCCGGCCGCCTTGGTGGCCTTCGTGGGCCTTAAGGCTGACATCGGTGGCGCCGCTGTGGCGACGATCGACGAGAGCGAATCTTTCATCTTAGAAAGTGATGCCTCGGATCATGCGATAGCGGCGACTCTCTCCCAGGGGGGGCGCCCTGTGGCTTTCTTTTCGCGGACTCTCACCTCCGCTGAGCGGAGGCATTCGTCTGTCGAAAAGGAAGCATACGCGATCGTCGAGTCGATTCGGCGATGGCGACCGTACTTACTCGGGCGATGCTTCCAAATCATCACGGACCAACAAAGCATTGCGTTCATGTACGACACCTTACATGCTCAACGTATTAAGAATGAGAAAATCACTCGCTGGCATATCGAACTCGCCGACTTCTGCTACACCATCAAATACCGCCCGGGGAAGGATAACCTGGTCGCCGACGCCTTATCGAGGCCGGCTACGTGCGCGGGGATCGTAACTTTGGAGGGGCTGTGCGCTTTGCACGACACTATGTGTCTATGGACTCTACCGAAGCTTCCTCTATGGAACCTTTGCCGTCACCTCTGTCGTCACCTGCACCCCTGCCTGAAGGCTCTGAGGTGCCCCCTCCGACACCTGCCTCCAGCGGCTACTCCGACGCAGAGGACTCCGGGCTTGGGGACGCCGTACCCGGTAGTTTCCTGACGGGCTGGCAGGGTAGTTCGCCACCCCGACCGCTACGGGTGGACCGACTGACATGGAATGACGTACCCAATCAATTAATGGACGCATGCTTGTGATCTGCCTAGCGGCAGTATAGTTCTAACGGCGGGAAGAATGTAGTGAAATTATACCAAAGTTGAACCCAGGAGAGATACTCGCTTCAGCCAATGAAGGGCGTCTATAAAAACCTGGGACATCCGCGACGCTGAGCCACTCCTGTGACATTTACTTTACATGTAGTCTTGAATGGTACGTATATGCTAGACTCGCACATATATGCTAGACTCGCTTGCTTTGACTATTATTATCGGTCCTCTCTGTATGATACCTAGATCCTGATATCTATTGCATGATTGTATTTTTACAGGATGATGCCAGAGATCTAATTGAGATTAAACCTACCTATGGGACAAAGTTGTGGATCTGATTGATTTCCACGACAGTAAGCACTGCGTAAATCCAAGGTGATAAACACCTGATATTTCGCCATGTCCCCCACCATTTCGTCAATTCGAGGCAGTGGATATGTATCCAGCAGTGTGAATCGATTTACTGTCTGGGAATAGTCATAGTCATTGTCACGAGCACTTGGGCCCACCATGGAGAATCGCGAGCCTCAATAATCACTTCGCTGAGAAGTCTCCCGGTCTCTGAGGCAATACATTTTGCATCCTCGCGTGTAAACCATCGAGATTTCAGTTATCGGTTCACATTTAGGGATCAGATTCGCAAACAATGATGGCGGTGCTATCGACACCTCGGCTAGTTCACAAACTGAAAGGGATGGTTTGTCCCCGTCAAACAGCATCTCCAATTTGGCATGTTGTTTTCAAAAGTCATGACCTCGAAGGAGATCGGAGCATAAGTCCTAGAGAACCAACAATTTTACATTCTTATACTTTTTTTTCTTTTCTTTTTTTTTGTATACTGATTCGAGGCTCGTGAAAGAGCTAACTAGACCCGTTCGCAGTGAGTTCCCCAAAATAAAGATTCATTTATTTATAAATCTCGTCCTTCATTATCTGTTTTCGTCAGCTGGACTCTTGCACGCAAAAAATTCTGTCCATAAAGATGTCATGTGCCTGAATTGTGTCCATAAAAGTTGTGTGTGTCTGCTCCACAATATGTCACCTGCATGTTGATCGTTTGATTGACATTGGGTTATTTCTGGGGGATCTAAGTGAGGTTAAATTTCTGATAACCAGCGCAGGTTAGCTCACACTTGGAATAAGATCACTTGCATAGGAATGGGATCGTACATGCAACAATATTTATGTCATGTGAAAGGGGGCAGTGTTTAGATTAAGGCTAAATGGAGCAAAAAAAGAAACTAGAACGCTACTCAGTAGAGCGCATACTCCTGCCGTGGGTGGCCGCTGCTGAGCCCTATATTCCAATGGTAAAAAATCCTTCAAAAAAATTCCTGGATCCGGAATAATATCCTGAGCTTCACCAAAAACGAATCAATTCTTCCTTATCCCAAGGGCAATCATCCCACCAACTTTCATCCAAATCCGTTCAGAACTTTTCCAGATATCTTGTTCATAAACACATGAACATACGAACACACACACACACACACACACACACACACACACACACACACACACACACACACACACACACACACACACACACACATACACACATACACACACACACACACACGGATGGACACGATTGAATGCATTACTCCCTGGCGGGAGTAAAAAGAAAAATAAAGGAAAAGAGGACTTAGGTCCAAGACAATAGGAAATACTACACATAGAACAACAATCGTAAAAAAAAAGAAGAATGTAAGGCCTGCAGTGAAAGCCAGGTGCTGTCCAATTTTCAGTTTCAGGAATCTAAAATTTATTTTCTTCAAACCTCACACTATATCTTTTGGTACCTAACTGGTATTACTATGTGTACTAACACCAGGGTAAAATAGGCCAAACATCTATCTAACTCAGGAAGGTGATTCTACAAGTGGGAGAAAAGGAGAAACAAAGGAGTGGAGGTGAATAGTCAACTTGAATTTTGGGAGTTTCACTTGAAAAGGGTTCCTGGACAAACACCTTCATCCTGGAAGAGGTGAGAAGGGTCTGAGGGATAATAAAGTGGAGGAAGCAAAACCAGAAAGGACACGGTAAAATGAGCTTTGAAATGATGATGTCAAAACAACAACTGCTCACCTGCTGCACACCCTCTCCACCAACATCACGGAGATGGTAGACCGACGATACCTTTCCAATTTTGTCCACCTCATCAAGAAAGACAATCCCTGTTACAAGTGAACAGGCAGGTATAATGCAAAAGTGAATGGCAAAAACGATACAAAAAGTGGCATTAATGAAAAGGATATGTCATATAAGCCCAAATGCAAGACGAAGTTTTTTTCAGAATTACAATCCTTAAAAATGCAAATACCGTATTTTCCGGTGTATTAGCCGTGACCGTGTATTAACCACACACCTGTTTTTCACCCTCAAAAAAAATAATGATAAAAGCCATGCTCCCGGCGGAGCTTGATGATGTAGGACTGGAAGTGGGTAGTCTTATCAGCCGTGTCATCGGGTACGTGTTAGGAGATGTGTGCACAGCGTCAAACCGACAGATCATGGTGTGCCATGAACCTGTAGGCCCAAGACGGACTGCTTGTAAAGTCCAATGTCATCCCCGTTAGCTAAGCTCCTCGCCTTCAACTTGAGAGCAAGTGTTGTGCATATGTTGTAAATGAAAAACGGGTAAATTCAAACTAATTTCCCATTATAAGAGGCACAGGTTAGGGTGAGTGCTACCTCAACCCTCATCTTATTGTCCTAGTTTTACTATTACAGTGGTTTATTAGCCCCCGTTGTATTTAACCTGAAACAGGGGCTCATGGATTTGGTCTCAAGCATTCGCAACCATATCTCGGAGATGTATGGACTGATTTCGTTCATACTTGGCACAAAGACAATACACCATGGTATACATATGCACATTGTTTTGTTTCGCAATGCGATCAAATATGGCCGGCTAGCGGCCATTTTAGTTGTAGAAAACCTGATGTTGAAAACATCCTTAACCATTTCTCGTACATGCATTTGCCGATGTTGTTCAAACTTGGCACATAGACAGCGAATTATGGATTACATAAGCACGTCATTACCCTGCGCTCGCGTAAATCAGGGTTAGGCATTCGGTTGCGTAATTACTTAGGTACGTACGTATGTGGAGCGTCTGCATTTTAAAATTCATTTTCTCGGCAACCGTTGGTCCAATTGACACGAAAGTTTACCATCGGAGCGCCTCCGCCTGTAGAATTTTTTTATCCATAATTATGACGTACAATGACCTCAATGAGGTCACATGGTACAGACCCCATCTTGGAAAAACGTTACACCTCTATATCTCCCAAACCGCTCAATGAAAAAAGTCGAAACAAGACTCATTGTGAAGTACTCCCCATGGGGAATAAGATGTGTTCATGGTGATTTCATCGGTGCCTTCATTATGATGTCATAATTTGACAAGTACTACGCTTGATCTGATCAGTATTAAAAAAACAATTTCCTCTGCAACTGCTAGACCGATGGACACAAAATTTGTACCATGGGAGCTCCTCCTCCTGTATAATTTTTTAATGATAATTATGATGTCATAGGTCACGTGGTACTGGCACCATCTTGGAAAAATTGAACGACGTTGCACCTCGATATCTCTGAAACCGCTCCATGGAAAAATTTTAACATGGCTCATTGTAAAGTACTCCCAATGTGGAATAAAATATGTTAATGATGATGTCATAGGTGCCTCCATTAACCCACGTTAACCGTTACCATTAACCCACGTTAAGCATTAACCGCAACCCACGTCAAAATCCAAGATGGCCGCCGCCGTGTATGTCTGATGCCATGTATGTCTGAACCTTGTGAGCGAAATATCTCGAAAAATAAGCGAAGTACCAACTTCTAATCTGGTGTGTGGGTGTATATCGGCATAAGGAAGAACGCTATTGAAAATTGGGTCGCCACGTCAAAATCCAAGATGGCCGCCACCATATATATGTGTCTGAAACTTGTGAACGAAATATCTCGAAAAATAAGCGAAGTACCAACTTCTAATCTGGTGTGTGGGTGTATCTAGGCACAAGCAAGAACGCTGTTTAAAATTGGGTCGCCACGTCAAAATCCAAGACAGCCGCCGCCATGTATGTCTGAACCTTGTGAGATGAATATCTTGAAAAATAAGCGAAGTACCAACTTCTAATTTGGTGTGTGGGTGTATCTCCTGTGCTATCACCTCGGACCACTTCTGTGTCACCAGCCACCTGAGTATTGCTGTTCCTCGTCTTCAGCCCACCTTCATCACTGCCCGCAACATTCGTGCCATCGACCGTTCCGCCTTTAAAGAGGATCTTCACACCCGTCTCTCTGGCCGTTCCTATGTCACTGCAGAAGACCTCGACTGTTGCCTCCGCACAGCGTTGGACTGTCATGCTCCAGCGACATGGCGCGCCGTTCCCAGATGCAGGAGTACTCCGTGGTTCAGCGCAGTCAGCGACGAAGTCAGGGCTGCCAAAAAGGGACGACGACGTGCCGAGAGACAGTGGCTGAAGACTGGCCTCACAGTCCATAAACAGTTGTATAACATAGCTAAAAGACTCATCATAAAAATCATTCTGAAAGCAAAAACGTCATATATTTCTGATCAGATTAAGAGGAGCTCCTCCTGCAAGCAACTGTTCAGCATTACCAACCGCCTGCTTGCCACCAAAAAGAAATCCGTTCTTCCCACTGTGTTTCCTCAAAACGAACTACCCCAACACTTCCTGCATTTCTTTCACAATAAAATTCAGTCAATAAGAAACAATCTTGACAAGCAGTCACTCCTTTCCTTCGATGATGCTGAACACTGCTTTCACGGACGACCTCTTAGTTCGTTTACTCCTGTTACTGAGGAAATTGTCAAATGTACAATCCTCAAGTCAAACACAAAAACATGTGATCTCGACCCCCTTCCCACTGATTTGTTTATTGACTGTTTGGACACCCTCCTCCCATTTATTACTGCAGTTATCAATGATTCTCTGACTACGGGTTCATTTCCGATTCTCTTTAAGCAAGCTCTTGTTAAACCACTTCTTAAAAAGCCCACCCTTGACCTTAACGATATGAAAAATTACCGTCCTATCTCCAACCTGTCTTTCCTGTCAAAGATCACAGATGAATGACCATCTAGTTTCAGATAATCTTTTCAATTCTCGCCAGTCAGCATATAGACCAGGCCATAGCACAGAGACCGCTCTCCTAAGAATAACCAATGATCTTCTGACCTCTTGACTGTGGTAAGGTTTCCGTTCTTGCTCTTTTGGACTTGTCTGCCGCCTTTGACACGATTGACCATTGTGTCTTAATTCGTCGTCTTGAAATCACATTTGGTATAACTGGTACTCCCCTTTCTTGGCTGATGTCCTATCTTACTGATAGAGTGCAAACAGTTGTTGTCAATGGCCAGAAATCAGCCCCTTCTCCGCTTTCCTTTGGCGTTCCCCAGGGCTCAGTCCTGGGACCTATCCTCTTTCTTTTGTACACTCAGCCTCTATTTGATCTTGTTTGATCACCTCTATTTGAAGATGATCATAGATGAAGACCTCTATTTGATCACCACGGCAGACATTCAGTTGATCACCACGCCTTTGCGGACGACAATCAGCTGTACAAAGGAAGCACGATTCAACAAATCGTGCCCACTGTTGAAGTGTTAGAAGGCTGTATTGCCGACGTGAAGGCGTGGATGACCCAAAACAAACTTCAGCTGAACGATGCTAAAACAGAGTCTATGATTGTAAGATCGCACAGATGTCCTCTACAATGTTCACTTCCTCCCACTATTCATGTTGGTGAAACCGATGTAAACTTTGTTTCGTCGGCCAAGAACCTTGGTGTGGTTTTCGACTGTAACATGACATTTTCCAAGCAAGTACTTCAAACTTGCAAATCAGTATACTTTCAGCTGCGAAAGATCGCATCCATTCGCCACTTTCTTACTCCTCAAGCTGCTCTAACTCTGGTCTGTGCCCTTGTCCTCTCAAGGCTGGACTATTGTCATTCTTTGTGTGCTGGCTGCCCTCAGTTTCTCTTGGATAAGTTACAAAAGGTTCAAAACTCTGCCGCTCATCTTGTCTGTAAGGCGAAGAAGTCTGACCATGTTACTCCGCTTCTTGAATCTTTACACTGGCTGCCTGTCTCTGCTCGTGTGAAATACAAAATGTGCACACTATGTTATAAATCATTGTGTGGAACGGGACCTCACTATCTCTCCGATTTGCTCACTCTCTATGAACCTCGGCGACGGCTTCGTTCAAGCGATGACTCTATGACCTTAGAGCCGCCGCGCACCAGCACCAAGTCGTTTGGCGAGAAATCCTTTTCCTTTGCTGCACCTCTGCTCTGGAATGACTTGCCTTCCTCTGTTCGACATGTTGACTCTCTTCCTGCCTTTAAAACCTCCCTCAAAACCTATCTGTTTCACAAGTCTTTCAAAGTCTAAGTCCTGTTTTCCCTTTGGTTTGAGGTGGGACAGAGATCGAGAGTATGTCTGTGTACATGTGCAGGGGAGGGAGTGGAGGAGGAGGGGGAGTACACATCTGTGGGTTTTGAATGGGGTGGGAGAGGAATAGGGCAAGAGTGAAGGTGTGTCTGAGTGTGTGTGTGTGTGTGTGTGTGTGTGTGTGTGTGTGTGTGTGTGTGTGTGTGTGTGTGTGTGTGTGTGTGTATGCGGTGTGTGTGTGCGTTTGCATGATAATGTAAAGCACCATGAGGGTAGTTTACTCTGCTTGATGGGGCTATATAAGACTCCTTTATTATTATTATCTCAGCATAAGGAAGAACGCTATTGTAAATTGGGTCGCCACGTCGAAATCCAAGATGGCTGCCTCCATGTATGTCTGAACCTTGTGAGCGAAATATCATATCATAGCATTTTTTCTGCGTCTTCCACTTTGTCAACTCGCATCTCTTCCCCGACGGGGGACCTAGGCGTAACGCTTGTCACGCATTAGTTCTTATTTCACATAGGATGTCCTCTATGGCTTTCCGTAGTTTTGAAAAAAGTCATAGCAACTGCTTTGCAATGGTCACAGCAACAGCTAATACAGCAGATTTTATTGAATTTTTGGTCAGTAATAATGGCTGACCAACTTTTGGGAAATAAGAGCATTGTTGAAATGTTCTCATATGACTACTTTTTAAAGCTATGACTTTTTCTTGGGTTTTGAACAGCATGGTGATCAATTTTGCCATGAAGGGTATAAGCTTACAAATAATAATTGTAACTAGAATGTTTCTTTGTTAAATACTTTTTAGCGAGCTTTTTTTTCAATTAAGTCCCAACAGTGAGCTACAAAAGATGATATGTACAAAATATGCAGACTTACCATAAAATAGGTAGTTTCTTAACCTTTTGATACAAACAATGGCATGCAGAACTTCCACCCAATTAGATGAGCTCATGGTTGTAGTAAACAAAGCCTGTAGTCACTGTGCTGCCCTCTAAAGCTGTTTTTGTTTTTTTACTGCGGATACCCAGATGTGTCCAATTTAATTCAATAATTTCGTATTATCACCATCTCCCGTGATCATGGTCACGTTTTTTTTTTTCCACAGAGTCATTAAGCTGGCAGATATTTTTTTTCTGCTGTGGCGTCCATTTTGGAAGCCATTTTGGCCACCATCTTGAATTTTGGCAGATGGATACTCAGCAACATTGGAAATAATGGTAAATTTGAATTATTTGATCCCATAAACCTACCCATTGGCACCAAAATAACTGTACTAGATGCTGTACTAGAATCTGAGATATAGTTATTTTTATGTAAAAATGGCGGACATTGTGAAATTCAAAATGGCCACCATTGGAATAATAGAAAAAAAATGACACCAACCCAGCTGTGTTCCTTGGGGTTTAAGGAAATCAAAAACATTGGTGCAACTAGTATAGCAAATTTTGCAATAAAATCAAGACATGTTACATAACACCATGTACGGTACAATATAATACACCATTGTTTAGATAATACATGGTGAATTTAGTCATTTTAAAAGCACTGCAATTGTTGGCGATGTAATAATTGACCATGAAAACATGGGTGTAGACACATCATTTGTGATATTCTCATGTATAGTTTTCCAGATATTGAGGAAAGTAGGATTTCAGCAATTGTTTCCTTACTTTGGGCGGGAAAAATATGACCCTTACTAAGGATAAAACTGCATTTTTGTAATGTTTGACCATGAAAACATGGGTGAAGACAGCAGATTTGTGATACTCCCATGTATAGTTGTCCAGATATTGAGGGAAATATGATTTTCAGCAATGGTTTCCTTACTTTGGGCACTTTGGGTGCTTATGGGCAGGAAAGACAAAACCCTGGCTCAGGAGAAATGCGTTTTTATAATGATTGACCATGAAACTTGGGTGTAGACACCAGATTTGTGATACTGCCATGTATAGTTTTCCAGATATTGATGAAAATATGATTTTCGGTAATGGCGTCCCTATTTTGGGCGATTTGGGCGGGAAGGCACAGGCCCTGACCCGGCAGCAATGCATTTTTGTGATGTGGGGGTAGAACCCTTTCAACCCACGTGGTCAGTTGCATCGGCGCTTTTCACTTGAATAAACCTTCTGGGCTCCTGGTCTATTAAGGTGTTAAACTGTTTTGTTTTTTTTTGTTCTTTTTTTTTTTGTATACAAGATCGAGGCTCGTGAAAGAGCGAACATTAATCACACAGAAAGACAAACAGACACATAAAACAAATAACATCGGGAGCGGTAGACAAGATGGGGAGAGAGGGGGAAGGACACAAACAACATTTGAGAGCAGGGACCGAGAGACATGAAGACATTGAGAGATCTGTGGGAGGGAGAGGGCTTTGGGGGAGGAGGCATGGGAAGGTGGGGTGGGAGAGGTATAAAACATATGGACACTGCCAGGACTTCCAGGAAAAAAGTTGGAATTTCAAACAAGGTGGATCTGGGGTGAATTAGCGGGGGTAGAAAAGATCAAGGTTTTGGATGGGGGAAGATAAGAGATGGTGGTGAACAGCAGTTTTAAAGACCTGGAGGGTGGAGTGGGATTGAAGAGAGTGAGGGAGTTTGTTCCAGAGGTGGGAGAAGAGAGGAATGAAGGAGTGAAGGTGAGCAGAGAGTCTTGATTTTGGCAGTTTGACTATAAGAGGGTTGCAGGCAGATCTTGTGTGACCTGTAGGAATATTTAGGGGACAGAGCACAGAGAGAGCTGGGGGGGCAAGGCCGGAGAGGAGTCGGTAGAAAACAGAAAGACCACCTACCTGCCTGCGGTGAGTGAGTGAGAGGCCCTTGGAGTTTGGAGCCCTTGGAGTGAGGGAGATGGTGGTTAACAGCTGTTTTAAAGACCTGGAGGGAGGAGTGGGATTGAAGAGAGTGAGGGAGTTTGTTCCAGAGGTGGGAGAAAAGAGGAATGAAGGAGTGAAGGTGAGCAGAGAGCCGAGATTTCGGCAGTTTAACCATCAGAGGGTTGCTGGCAGATCTTGTGCGACCTGTAGGAATATTTAGGGGACAGAGCACAGAGAGAGCTGGGGGGGCAAGGCCGGAGAGGAGTCGGTAGAAAACAGAAAGACCACCTACCTGCCTGCGGTGAGTGAGTGAAAGACCCTCAGAGATAGCGCCATCGCGGGAGATTCCAATGATTCTGAAAGCTTTGGTTTCAACAGCGTGAAGCCGAGCTAGGTGTGAGGCAGGAGCACCGGCCCATAGGGGAGAACAGTATTCCATTGACCTGCGGATGAAAGCCTTGTATGTGTTGAGGAGCTCAGGTGTGCCTAGGAAGGACTTCGCACGACAGAGGATGCCCAGTCGGCGACTGGCTTTGGAGGCCAGCTTGGAAATGTGGTTTTCCCAGGAAAGATCATGGCAGATAGTGAGACCCAAAAGCTTGAGCGACAGAACTTCTTGGAGAGGATTATTCAGAAAGTAGATGGGAGGGTTGTTCAGTCGATCTTTTCGGAGAGACATAGTAAGAGTGTGAGATTTGTCAGGATTTAAAGCATGATTTGTGTGATCTTTGAGCTTGATTTGTGTGGGGTTAAGGTGTTTCTTAAACTTTGAGCATGATTTGTGTGGGGTTAAGGTGTTCTTAAACTTTGAGCATGATTTGTGTGGGGTTAAGGTGTTTCTTAAACTTTGAGTATGATTTGTGTGGGGTTAAGGTGTTTCTTAAACTTTGAGCATGATTTGTGTGGGGTTAAGGTGTTTCTTAAACTTTGACCTTGATTTGTGTGGGGTTGAGGTGTTTCTTAAACTTTGAGCATGATTTGTGTGGGGTTAAGGTGTTTTTTAAACTTTGAGCATGATTTGTGTGGGGTTAAGGTGTTTCTTAAACTTTGAGCATGATTTGTGTGGGGTTAAGGTGTTTCTTAAACTTTGAGCATGATTTGTGTGGGGTTAAGGTGTTTCTTAAACTTTGAGTTTGATTTGTGTGGGGTTAAGGTGTTTTTTTAACTTTGAGTATGATTTGTGTGGGGTTAAGGTGTTTCTTAAACTTTGAGTTTGATTTGTGTGGGGTTAAGGTGTTTTTTTAACTTTGAGTATGATTTGTGTGGGGTTAAGGTGTTTTTTTAACTTTGAGTATGATTTGTGTGGGGTTAAGGTGTTTCTTAAACTTTGAGTTTGATTTGTGTGGGGTTAAGGTGTTTCTTAAACTTTGAGTTTGATTTGTGTGGGGTTAAGGTGTTTCTTAAACTTTGAGCATGATTTGTGTGGGGTTAAGGTGTTTCTTAAACTTTGAGTTTGATTTGTGTGGGGTTAAGGTGTTTTTTAAACTTTGAGTATGATTTGTGTGGAGTTAAGGTGTTTCTTAAACTTTGAGTTTGATTTGTGTGGGGTTAAGGTGTTTTTTTAACTTTGAGTATGATTTGTGTGGGGTTAAGGTGTTTCTTAAACTTTGAGTATGATTTGTGTGGGGTTAAGGTGTTTCTTAAACTTTGAGTATGATTTGTGTGGGGTTAAGGTGTTTTTTAAACTTTGAGCTTGACTGTGGTTTCCACCATACTTCTTAAACTTAATTTTTGTTATTTCTTCACGAATGATATTTTGAATGAATAACTTCAATAGTCAGTAACATGTCAATACCCATCATCATGTGAATGAATAACCATCATCATCATCATAATCATCATACTAAAATACGCAATTTGGCATCTGTCTGTCTGTCTGTCTGATGATTTTTTGATCGCGATACATTCTGTTGTTACTTATCCAATCTCAACCAAACTTGACAGGATGACTGAGGGTCAAACAATGAAGGTTGTTCCACGCTCATTTGCCCCCCTCCCTCCCCAAGGGGGTTTTCTTACACAAGCGGGTTTTCACCACCAATAAAGCTGTGTGTTGAGGTGTATATAAATGTTAACTTAGCTTCATCGTTGACTTTTTCCAAGGACCCTTGTAATAACAAAACTAATGATAATTAATAGCATAATATTAATGTTATTACAAAACAACATTAACACGAATAAAATCCCCCCCCCCCCCCCCCCCCCCCTCGCCAAGGGGTTTTCCTCCTTGGCCAAACACTGTGTAAACATGTGAATAGCTTATTGTGCCGTTTACAAAGGAGCACCCCCTCCCGAAGTATGACAGGCTGAGTCAACCCCCCGGAGTTAATTCAACGATCGACCGGGATTCGAACTTAGGATCCCAGGATCCCAAGCCAGCACCCTAAGGCCGAGAAAAATATATTTCCGGTCTCTGGTCAGCGCGCGCATCGATTTTGACCCTGCGCGTCAACAATTTTTTTTTCCAATTTGATATAGACGTTCGCGCACGGTTCTCCCATACAAAACTGCGTGTTGTTTGTCCAAATCCAACCAGCCGTTCCAAAGATATGAGTAGTTTTGTGTGCCGTGACGTCATGAATCCAATCGGGAAGTTGCATGTGATGTCATCGTCTTAGTCACGTGACCGCTTAGGTGGCAAAACATTGCTTCTGCCACCATACGTCATGGCAGCAATTTGAAACTCGTCTCACATGTAAATTGCCCCCTACACGATGGTAAATAGTTGTTGTGCTGTCGGATGTACAGCCCGATTTCATCCGGACGACAACGCTAAAACGGTTTCATAGCTGCCTCGACTGCAGCTCTCAGGTGAGAATATGGCTCATGAGGTTGTTACCTTCGCTCGCGAAGCGAAAAGCAGGATTAGGCATTTGGTTACGTACAAGTGGAGTGTGTGTGGCGTACGTGTGGCGTACTTGTGGAGTGTGTGTGGCATACGTGTGGCATACGTGTGGAGTGTGTGTGGCATATGTGTGGAGTGTGTGTGGCATACGCTTGGCGTACTTGTGGCGTACGTGTGGAGTGTGTGTGGACTGTGGAGTGTGTGTGGCGTACGTGTGGCGTACTTGTGGAGTGTGTGTGGCGTACGTGTGGAGTGTGTGTGGCGTACGTGTGGAGTGTGTGTGGCGTACATGTGGCGTACTTGTGGAGTGTGTGTGGCATACGTGTGGAGTGTGTGTGGCGTATGTGTGGAGTGTGTGTGGCATACGTGTGGTGTACGTGTGGCATACGTGTGGAGTGTGTGTGGCGTACTTGTGGAGTGTGTGTGGCGCATGTGTGGCGTACTTGTTGGTCCACACGGGTCCATAGGCAGATGACACAGACTCAGTTTCTCGCAATACTGCAAAAACGCCTCAACGGGCAAGCTACGGGCGTAAACTGACAGGTCCGTCTGACGAAATGACAGCTTTCCCGCCATGTTGTTTATTCCACCCAAGATGGCGGCCGGAACCGGTTGCCATAGACGACGCCCACGCGATGCAAGGCCTCTATCGGCTGGATATTGTCATTTATTGAAACGAAGACGTTCTTTGTCGGGTTCGTGTGAAGCAACCAGAAGGCCTAGAGAGCTGCGGGTGGTCTCGTTAGTTAGGCCTGGATCCTATCTCGTTTGTCATGAAGTAGTAAGTGTCTGTGATAATCTGGTGGACAGGGAGAAGAGATCGTGGGAGACCATCGGCCTGTTAGACCACTTGCGCATGCGCAGTGTTGACGCATTGGAATGTTTGACGGTACGGCGAGGCGAACTCGAGATCGAAATGGCAGTCTATAATATGCTTGAAGAAGTTAATAATTTTCAGAATAAATACATTTTAAAATAACTTAAGCTTGTGTTCATTATTTACAAAAAAAAAGGCCTACAAGTCCCATTGGCTGTCTTTAATTTCTCTCTGGACGGCGCCACTGCAGATGACGAGGACCGCAAGGCATGAGGACACAAAAAACACCTCTATATGTGCAATCCATGCTTTTCAAAAAAAAAAAAAAAAACCGCATCGCCGCATCAATTCTGGAACTTTGGTCTGACCAGAGACCAACAATATATTTTTTTCAGCCTAACCGTGAGGCCAACACCAGGCTGCGCAAGGCGGTAAAAATATTATAAACCACAAACATGTTTGATTACCTTTTTAAACAGTCGATAATGCTGTTTAACACTGAACTGAAATAAATTTGGAGGAATCCGCACATCAGTCTGTGTTTTTCACGTCGACGAACGCACCTGATCGTAGATCTACTGTAGTTTATATACCCCACAAGGATTAACAACACGACTCTTCCTGCCTCTAACGTGGAGTTCTTCCAAGGAGTTTTTCGTGGAGTTTTTCCAAAGTTGCTTCTCATAACAAAAGTAATAATAACACTTTTGATAAAAGCACAATATTAATGATGTTACAAAACAATATCCCCACTCTCCAAGTGGTTTTGTGACTTGCAATATTTTGGGGGGCAACCCCCCAGTAGACCCCTCATGGCCCGATTTTTTTTAATGCTGTGAACAAACTTTGGTACAACACAGGTGATGAAGGTTGTTGTCAAGTTTCATCAAAATTGTGTGCATACCTGCCAACCTTTTTTGAAAGAAAAGTGGTAGGCTGGCATGCGACTATGTCGCACGCGTCCCTAGGGGGGTCCGGGGCCATGCCCCCCCGGAAATTTTTCAAAAAAATGAAGCAAAATGGTGCAATCTCCTGCATTTTGAGACCACAGTTAGCTGAAATATATCAACATATTTTTAGAGTGAAAAAGAGAAAACTTAACATGGTTGATCTACTCACCAATCTTAATTTTTCTAAGACATCATGATCATCAGTCACGTTTCCATAAATTACTCAATGTCCAAGCTCTACATGTATGTGCCCATACATGTACACAAGAGTTTACATAAACTCACTGATACATCTTTATGAATGAAATGACTGGCCACTCTGATTTCATAACATATTGTTATGAATTTGGTAGAGCAACATCTAGAGCTAGGTAGATCTGAATAGGTAGGTATTCGGCTGTCGTGACAGGGACTCTACATGTAATAAGTTCTTGATGTTTAGGCGTTTGTCGGGGGAAGATGTATGATTGTGGATCTACCTGGAGGTTCGAGTGTTAAATAGTGAGGGATTAAAGGTAACGCCCCTGTGAGTCTCACCTAGTAGTCAAACCTTTGTCCATTATGGCACTGCAAACCACATAAACATTAGTTAGGTCCTTAGCGCAACATTAAATAATTCCTTTCCCTGACAATGACTTCGGAACAAATGGACAGGAAACCAGGCCAAAAACACCGCCACAATTGGCCGCCACCGTTTACACCTCCAAGGCCTACAAACCTCGCCTGGCACGTGTTATAACACAAGGACCGCGGGGTCGGGGACGCGGAGTGGTGAGGATGCCGCAGAGGGCGTGACCTGGGCGAGCCGGCGAGTTGGGAGGCTATGATTGGCTGAGCAGTGCGCCAATGTGACGTCATCGGCGAGAGATATATAGCGACGGTCGGACGCCATCGTGGAGGCAGTTCGTTGGCAGTTGGCACTCAGCAGAGGCAGCAGTTCGTTGGCAGTTGGCTGCTAGCAATCCCGGTGTAAGTTGAGAGCAGAGCAGTTCGGAGGCGCGCTGAACCGAGTGCAGGCGAGACCAGTCCCGGAGCGAGTTGGAAGGACGAGGCGTGCAGTTGCACCTGCGCGCTTTCTCCTCCTTTTCGCCATTCCTCTTGGTTCTGGAGTTTGTGCCCGCGTTGGAGGTCGTCGACGCATGGTGCTTTTTGGTGCGTGGTGCTCGGCGAGGGACCTCGTGGTGTGCGATCGGGCCGAAAGGAGCGGTGTTGGACGGCCGCCACAAAGACGACGAAAGACAGACAAGATAAGCCCGCATCCGCGTACATTTTGAACGACGTGACGTAATCTTTTCGTAATTCATCTCCCTCGTTTTGTGTTTGCTGTCAGTCATGTGGGGACGTCCCGATCTAGGATATTAGATTTACCGGCGCTGCTTTGTCACTGTCTTTGCTTTTATTTAATAAATCCTTGTATTATTTTTGTATATATCTGAACGCAGTTTCCTGGGTGTTTGATTTTAATAGGTAAGGTTGTGGAGCCTTCGCTGTGTCCCGCCATTCCGCGCGTTTGTGCTTGATTGGAATCCGCTATTGAGTTTTCGCCTCGGGAGTGTAAAGTCTCGCAATCGGCCATCCGTAACTGTGGTGTTAATCACGGTTGCGTAACAAGTGGTGTCAGGAGTGTAGGATTTGAACCCGTCGGACAAATGTTTTTGTCCGCGGCGAGACATCGACACGGTCGGGCGTGCATTGCGCCCGACGTTCGAACGCAAAATTTTTATAGGCGAGGCGGAGAAATTTAGTAATCAATTGGGCACACGGAGCGTGATATCGCGTCTTCGTCAAATTTAAATTGTGTTTTTGGAATTGAAATAAATACGCGCGCGGGGAACGACCTTCCGAAAAGCGGATGTCGGAGGTCGATGAAATGGAGGTGCGTAGCGAGGCCTCCATCAGCGTTGGGAGTGAGCCGGAAATAGGGGAATTTGATGCAGAGGTGAGCCTTGGAACCTCCCTCGTCCCGAGCACCAACTTATGCCCCTCCCCTACCGGGGAGTCGGGAACAAGTGGGACGGCCCCGATAGATCTCCAGACCATAGTAAATTTAATAAATGCTCAGAGGGCCGAGGGTGAGCGAAACCTTGCAGAAATTCGGGGAATAAATGATAAAATTGACGGGCTGGAAAATAAAATGAGTAAGGAGATGGGAGGAATGGAAAGAAAAATGGAGTCCCAGGGGAAGGAATGGAGGGAAGGAATGAAGGGAATGAGTGATCGATTGGAGGAACAAATTGAAGGGATGAAAAATAAAATGGAGTCGCAGGGGAAGGAATGGAGGGAAGGACTGAAGGATATGAGTGACCAAATTAATGGATTAAAAAGGGAAATGGCAATTGTGGTAAGTGTACAGGTGAGCGGAGAATGTCCACAGTTCGATGGGGAATGTGTACAGGTAGATGGGGAATGCCTGCAGGTAAACGTGGAGTGTCCACAGGTGAGCGGGGAAGGAAATTTGGAATGTGAGAGTTGTAATGGGGAATGTTTCCCACATTCTGGCCTGGTTGTTTATCGGGACCGTGTGGATGTCACAACACCCCAACCGGGGGATGAATTTGGAATTATGCAGCACCAGGGCGGTGGTGCGGAGCAAGAGGGGGTAGAGTTTTTGGGGGTCCATGCGATAGAGCCGGACCGGGTATTTATTGGGGATATTGATCAAAGCCTGGCGGGGCCAGGAATGATTTGTGGAAATGATGAGGATGAGGATGATTCGATCCAGCGGCTGGAGACCTGTGACAGTCCCATGGAGGTAGAGCTTGTCCAGGCCCAAAGGAGTCTGGGGGAAGAGGTGAGTTGGTCCAAGGAGGTGGTTGGAATGACCGAGGGGACGCTCACCGTACACTGCTATTTGGAAACAGAGGCTCCAAAATTGGACAACCATTTGGGGGAGTGTGTTGGCTCCGGGCTGGATTTGGATCTTGGAGGATCGGGAGATAGAGCTTCTGGAGATTTGGTCCCTGTAGGGAATTTGGATCAACTGCAGGGAGGGGCAGAACAACCGGTGGTAGAGGTTGTTCCCTGCAGCTGCGGTTTGGCAGTGGGAATGAAAATTTGTAAAATAAAATTTAAAATAAAATTACAATGGGAACTTGATTTGGAGCAGCCATGGTTTGGATTGGTCCCCGGGCTGCGGGATCTGGATATGGAGAGGTCATGGGTGATGGCCTCGGGCAAAAGTTGCCCCTTTCAAAATTTGGGTATGCCAGCCAGCTGGGGGGCTGTGATGGCGAGATTTGGACGTGGGGTCCAGCCTTGGGTGTCGAGGTACGTACGACCTGGGTCCCACGGGGGGTCTGGTGGAGTGTGGCGTCCCTTGTCCGTCGGGGCGCCGTCCGAGCTGGTGGCTCGGGCCAGCAGGGTCACCGGACCCTGGTGGGGGTTAAGACCTCCAGAGGGGTCCGAGGTGGTTTCTCAAGCCTGGGTTGGCATTTATTGAGGACCACTAGGGGGAGGTGTTGTGGGTCGCGCTTTGGTGGTGGCACCGCAGATGGCCAGCTTGGGCCTGATGTAGTGATCACCCGGGCATGCGACCTGACACCCTCTCCCTGAGACTTTGGGACAACTGGCATGTGATGACCTGCCATGCCATGTTGGTCGATGGACGCGGGTCAAACCGAATGGACGGGGATGGAGATAGCCTGCCGGACAACCATTGGGGCATCTGTGGAACGTGATGGTGTGAGTGACCTTCCACAGATGCTCCGTTATGATTTATGGACTCTCGGGTTGGGAAGAGAGCCATGGGGATGTGAATCGGGAGATGTGTAACGAGCCGAGCATATGGGCCATGCTCGGCTGGCATGTGTATGGCAAAGCATCCTTCTTTGGTGAGGTTAGTGAAATGTGACAAATGGTTGGCATGGGTAATCTGTGGGTTAGATGGAAATTTAAGGGTGGATTTTGAAATGCCATGGTGGACACTGTACAGTGACGCCATTATTGATCCAGGTGTGTAGACCAAAGTGTTGGAGGCTGTGATGAAATTAATAGGGTAGCAAGACACAGCTTTCAACTGGTTGCGGGGGCAACTGTGCTGATATTTGGGACGCGGGATGATGGGGATGTAGTTGTGTAGCCTGAGGGTCAACGTGGTGCTGTGCGTGTCCGAGGTGTGTGGACCATGTCTTCTGGGTGGGTCTCCTGGTGGAGCATGGCTGTTGACTGAACCTTGGTGTGGTCAAGTGTGGGTGAGCACTGGGGGGGCTGCAGTTCTGTAGTCGGACTGGGGGATGATGGGGAGGTGCAGGGGACGTGGCTGTAGGGATGCCACGCACTGCGACCGTGCCCCCAGGGCCGAGGTTGTGTGTGCGGTAGTGTGTGTTGTGGCAGCAAGTGCTCACCACATTGGCCAGCTGGGGCTGCTGCAGCTGTGTTCCTCGCAGGGGGGCCGAAGGATGGATGGTGGGTCGCGCCCTTATGGACACTCATGGGCCATGTTGGCGTTTTGACTGCTCACCTTGTCCCGGTGACCCTTGCACGGTAGAGGTGCAGAGCTGTCGTGGCCACAGGTAGTTGTGTAGTGATGATCACCGTTGGATGCGGATCCACATACCTGCCAGTGTAGTGGGGACAAAAGAGAAATTTGGAAGGATTTGGTAGGCCCAATGGGAAATTTTGGGAATTGTATGGGTGGATTGCACTTTGGACCTGACCAACCTGTAACTACCTGCACTTGAGGTGAGTGTTTTAAGGAGTACTGTCCCAGGCTTCAGGACTTGCTTTGGAAATTGGGGACATGTAAATTGGAGTTGGGAGGCGGGTGAGAGTGATGACATGGCCGGTGAGGGGATGGAATGGGAGCCACAGTGTCTTGTGGGTGGCGTATGTTTTTGTATTGTGGTTAGGTGTTTTGATGTGGTCGTGAGAGTGGAACCTGGAGAGTGAGTGATGATTATTGGAGATAATGAGGGGCGATACTTGTGCTTTTGGAAATGTGCTTTTGGAAATGTGTGATGGTTTAAATGTGAACTGGGGGATTTCACATGTGGCAGGCCATGGCAAGCCTTGTAACACCTTTTACACCAAGAATTGTACTGAATTGTGCTGAGTTGTGTGGAGAATTGAATGGCAGCGGGGGAGGAAGTGTGTTTTGGGGTCTTGTGGGTGGGGAAGGTGTGTGTGTCCGCAGGTACAGAGCAAGCTCTGAGGAGCGATGCCTGTGGGCCCCCCTCTGCGGCAATTACCCCTGGCAGCCGGTGGTAACTGGAAATTGGAGCTCGTCGGTGGAGGGTCTGGTTGGGCGCCGCGGGGTGAGGAAGTCCCCCGGTGACCCGTGTTGCTGCGCAAAAGCAGGAGGCAAAGGAGCCTGGTGTGTGTGGAGACCCTCACCGGCGAGGTAACGGCGGAAAGGGGCTGTTGGGCTGTCACGGGGCCAAGAGGTAAAGGGGGGGGGGGGGCAATGAACTTGTAAGTCGGTTGACTTGTTTTTGGGACTGCGGGCACCACAGCCTGATGCGCCCCCACCATCTTTTTGTGCGGTACCTCCCCGCTGCCTAGTTGAGGAATGCACACACACGTGAATGACATCAATGCCATGGTCCTGCAGGGGGTGTATTGAAATAAGTGCTTTGTTGATTTTTGAAATGCCTTGATGACCTATGGAATGAGAATGAGTGGTTAAGGGTTCTGTGTTGCATGAATGTGGGCGAAATCCACCGAGCCGTGTCACTCACCTGTAACATCTGGACAGGGCCCGTGGAAATTTAGGGGGATGCATTGGGGATGGCCCCGCAGGTAAGGTTGTGTCTTGTGGCATCCACCGGGGGACGCGGTCTGTAGACCGGGGTATGTACAAAGGTTAGAGTTTTGAGTTTTGGAAAGATGGTTAAGTTTTGTGGTTAAGTTAGTGTTGTGTGTTGTTTGTTTCCTCCCTCCACAGGAACAACGAAGAAAATGTACATACTTGCATGATGGTTAAGGGGTTTAGCATGTTAAGGAAGTGTAGGTAGGTAGTCCGACTCACTTCCCACAGCCCTTCCTGATTTATTTCATAGGTTAATTAAGTGTGTGACAGTAAGTGTTAAGGCTGGAATGGTAGCGCCTGCGGTGAACCTTGCAGGAGCTACGGTTCCAGGGGGGGGGCTGTGTTATGAATTTGGTAGAGCAACATCTAGAGCTAGGTAGATCTGAATAGGTAGGTATTCGGCTGTCGTGACAGGGACTCTACATGTAATAAGTTCTTGATGTTTAGGCGTTTGTCGGGGGAAGATGTATGATTGTGGATCTACCTGGAGGTTCGAGTGTTAAATAGTGAGGGATTAAAGGTAACGCCCCTGTGAGTCTCACCTAGTAGTCAAACCTTTGTCCATTATGGCACTGCAAACCACATAAACATTAGTTAGGTCCTTAGCGCAACATTAAATAATTCCTTTCCCTGACAATGACTTCGGAACAAATGGACAGGAAACCAGGCCAAAAACACCGCCACAATTGGCCGCCACCGTTTACACCTCCAAGGCCTACAAACCTCGCCTGGCACGTGTTATAACACAAGGACCGCGGGGTCGGGGACGCGGAGTGGTGAGGATGCCGCAGAGGGCGTGACCTGGGCGAGCCGGCGAGTTGGGAGGCTATGATTGGCTGAGCAGTGCGCCAATGTGACGTCATCGGCGAGATATATATAGCGACGGTCGGACGCCATCGTGGAGGCAGTTCGTTGGCAGTTGGCACTCAGCAGAGGCAGCAGTTCGTTGGCAGTTGGCTGCTAGCAATCCCGGTGTAAGTTGAGAGCAGAGCAGTTCGGAGGCGCGCTGAACTGAGTGCAGGCGAGACCAGTCCCGGAGCGAGTTGGAAGGACGAGGCGTGCAGTTGCACCTGCGCGCTCTCTCCTCCTTTTCGCCATTCCTCTTGGTTCTGGAGTTTGTGCCCGCGTTGGAGGTCGTCGACGCATGGTGCTTTTTGGTGCGTGGTGCTCGGCCTTGTGGGACTTGGAGCGAGGGACCTCGTGGTGTGCGATCGGGCCGAAAGGAGCGGTGTTGGACGGCCGCCACAAAGACGACGAAAGACAGACAAGATAAGCCCGCATCCGCGTACATTTTGAACGACGTGACGTATTCTTTTCGTAATTCATCTCCCTCGTTTTGTGTTTGCTGTCAGTCGTGTGGGGACGTCCCGATCTAGGATATTAGATTTACCGGCGCTGCTTTGTCACTGTCTTTGCTTTTATTTAATAAATCCTTGTATTATTTTTGTATATATCTGAACGCAGTTTCCTGGGTGTTTGATTTTAATAGGTAAGGTTGCGGAGCCTTCGCTGTGTCCCGCCATTCCGCGCGTTTGTGCTTGATTGGAATCCGCTATTGAGTTTTCGCCTCGGGAGTGTAAAGTCTCGCAATCGGCCATCCGTAACTGTGGTGTTAATCACGGTTGCGTAACAATATTTACAGTTTTCAGGTTTGAACAGTTAAGTTGCACATTTAGCAATTCAGAGCCTGGTCGGTGGCAGATTTGGCCTTCTTTAGAAGGTCGGCACCCGGCTTCCACGAGAAGCAGCTGACTCCATCCGGCTTGAAGATGTTAATCTTCCCTGCCAGCAAACCACACAGAGTGTTTCTGACGCCATGGCTGAAAAAACTGAAGAAAAAAAAACAACTGAAAAAACACAACTATTAATTTTTTTCCAATAACAATTTCCAAATGCGGTATGTCTGACTAATAAGTTCGGTATGCGTTGGGAGCTATAGAAAATCGGTATGCGTTGGGAGCTATAGAAAATCGGTATGTGTTGGGAGCTATAGAAAATCGGTATGCGTTGGGAGCTATAGAAAATCGGTATGCGTTGGGAGCTATAGAAAATCGGTATGCGTTGGGAGCTCTAGAAAATCGGTATGCGTTGGGAGCTAAAGAAAATCGGTGTGCGTTGGGAGCTGTAGAAAATCGGTATGCGTTGGGAGCAATAGAAAATCGGTATGCGTTGGGAGCTGTAGAAAATCGGTATGCGTTGGGAGCTATAGAAAATCGGTATGCGTTGGGAGCTATAGAAAATCGGTATGCGTTGGGAGCTATAGAAAATCGGTATGCGTTGGGAGCTGTAGAAAATCGGTATGCGTTGGGAGCTAGAGAAAATCGGTATGCATTGGGAGCTGTAGAAAATCGGTATGCGTTGGGAGCTGTAGAAAATCGGTATGCATTGGGAGCTATAGAAAATCGGTATGCGTTGGGAGCTATAGAAAATCGGTATGCGTTGGGAGCTATAGAAAATCGGTATGCGTTGGGAGCTATAGAAAATCGGTATGCATTGGGAGCTATAGAAAATCGGTATGCGTTGGGAGCTGTAGAAAATCGGTATGCGTTGGGAGCTATAGAAAATCGGTATGCGTTGGGAGCTATAGAAAATCGGTATGCATTGGGAGCTGTAGAAAATCGGTATGCGTTGGGAGCTATAGAAAATCGGTATGCATTGGGAGCAAAAGAAAATCGATATGCGTTGGGAGCAATAGAAAATCGGTATGCGTTGGTAGCGATAGAAAATCGGTATGCGTTGGGAGCTGTAGAAAATCGGTATGCGTTGGGAGCTATAGAAAATCGGTACGCGTTGGGAGCTATAGAAAATCGGTATGCGTTGGGAGCTATAGAAAATCGATATGCGTTGGGAGCTATAGAAAATCGGTATGCGTTGGGAGCTATAGAAAATCGGTATGCGTTGGGAGCTATAGAAAATCGGTATACGTTGAGAGCTATAGAAAATCGGTATGCGTTGGGAGCTATAGAAAATCGGTATGCGTTGGGAGCTGTAGAAAATCGGTATGCGTTGGGAGCTGTAGAAAATCGGTATGCCTTGGGAGCTGTAGAAAATCGGTATGCGTTGGGAGCTGTAGAAAATCGGTATGCGTTGGGAGCTGTAGAAAATCGGTATGCGTTGGGAGCTATAGAAAATCAGTATGCGTTGGGAGCTATAGAAAATCGGTATGCGTTGGGAGCTATAGAAAATCGGTATGCGTTGGGAGCTATAGAAAATCGGTATGCGTTGGGAGCTATAGAAAATCGGTATGCGTTGGGAGCTATAGAAAATCGGTATGCGTTGGGAGCTATAGAAAATCGGTATGCGTTGGGAGCTATAGAAAATCGGTATGCGTTGGGAGCTATAGAAAATCGATATGCGTTGGGAGCTATAGAAAATCGGTATGCGTTGGGAGCTATAGAAAATCGGTATGCGTTGGGAGCTATAGAAAATCTTTATGCGTTGGGAGCTATAGAAAATCGGTATGCGTTGGGAGCTATAGAAAATCGGTATGCGTTGGGAGCTATAGAAAATCGGTATGCGTTGGGAGCTATAGAAAATCGGTATGCGTTGGGAGCTATAGAAAATCGGTATGCTACCGCGCGAATCGGTAGGGTTGGTAGGTGCGTTGTGTGTGTAGTTTCTGATAACAAAGCAAATACCTATTTTCAGCGTCAAACCTGCAAATCCAGTTTCGGAGAAGAACTTGTAGGTGTTTACGGATGGACGGATGACGTGCCAGCGCATAAGCTCACCTGAACTTCGTCCCAGGTGAGATACTCATAAGGATAATATGACTCCCTGTCGCTCCCGGAGTGACCAGGTGGACGGGTGAAGAAGATTCATTGTTGATCTGATTAATTAAAACTTATTTTTCAATTTGTAAACATTCAACATTACCTCGTTTCATCATTATCATTTGAATATTCTGTACCTGTCATTTGTTGTACCTTATTTATCCAACGGTCTCATTCGTAAGAGATTCAGAGAGCAAGTGAATTGATGATGCT
This sequence comes from Myxine glutinosa, assembly GCF_964187855.1. Lineage (NCBI taxonomy): Eukaryota > Metazoa > Chordata > Myxini > Myxiniformes > Myxinidae > Myxine > Myxine glutinosa. Next base: position 3,973,880 of record NC_136271.1, read on the forward strand.
GTGTGAACAAACCAATTGTCGTGCTCTCGTTGGAATCAAGTGAAACTTTAACAAATGCTCGAATGTTCGGTTAATACCGTAGTTTGCAGGGAGGGCGTGTCGGTTTCGGTGATGAGTCAGTTTCGGGAAACAGAAACATTTCGGGAAACAGAAGGTATTTAGTCACGTGGTAATTCATATAAAAACACCATCGCTCCTGAATTACAACACTCGGTCCAGTTCTGTGTTCTCATCCTGGATTGCAGGTGAGTGAGCTACATGTGAATGGATGCAGGTGAGTGAGCTATATGTGAATGGATTGCAGGTGAGTGAGGTACATGTGAATGGATGCAGGTGAGTGAGGTACATGTGAATGGATTGCAGGTGAGTGAGGTACATGTGAATGGATGCAGGTGAGTGAGGTACATGTGAATGGATGCAGGTGAGTGAGCTACATGTGAATGGATTGCAGGTGAGTGAGGTACATGTGAATGGATTGCAGGTGAGTGAGCTACATGTGAATGGATTGCAGGTGATTTAGCTACATGTGATTGGATGCAGGTGATTGAGGTACATGTGAATGCATTGCAGGTGAGTGAGGTACATGTGATTGGATGCAGGTGATTGAGGTACATGTGAATGCATTGCAGGTGAGTGAGGTACATGTGAATGGATTGCAGGTGATTTAGCTACATGTGATTGGATGCAGGTGATTGAGGTACATGTGAATGCATTGCAGGTGAGTGAGGTACATGGGAATGGATGCAGGTGAGTGAGCTACATGTGAATGGATTGCAGGTGATTTAGCTACATGTGATTGGATGCAGGTGATTGAGGTACATGTGAATGCATTGCAGGTGAGTGAGCTACATGTGAATGGATTGCAGGTGAGTGAGCTACATGTGAATGCATTGCAGGTGAGTGAGCTACATGTGAATGGATTGCAGGTGAGTGAGCTACATGTGAATGCATTGCAGGTGAGTGAGCTACATGTGAATGGATTGCAGGTGAGTGAGCTACATGTGAATGTGAAATTCGTCATCGTTAGCTTGTTCAGGATGTAATAAAAAGTATGTTTTGTACCTGTTATCTATTTCTGGATAATCTGAACACCCAGATAAACACCTTTACTAAAATCAATGATTGCTGGTGAGGTCTGATGAGAATGTCGTCAAAACGTTATTATTATTATTTTTTTTTTCAGGACAAACGGTGAAAACTACCTTTTGGTGCCAACAAGGTTAGTGCCGAGTTGTGTAGGTGTTCATACCCATAAACAAGCATCCTAAGGTAAAGGTAATCTTTTTACACAAATATGGCAGGACTTGGGTCGGTACAGACATGATGTGTACATTGGTAGGATGGTGGCTTAAAGGATTGTCTAAACTCTAAGGTATGAATGTTGATATAGATTGCAGGTATCCCGACTGGGTTCGAATCCCGATTCGACCATAAACTGAGAGTAGAGGCAGCTCGGTGTATTACAAAGTGCACGATCCATTGGATGAATTCTAAGCTGGGTGTCCTGCCTCCTCACATTAGTTGATAGAGGTTAAAGACCCAACGTTCTGTTTCGTGATGAGTGAGGAAGTTATCGCGGGCATCCTGAATAAATTACAATTTCCTGCCCTATAGACCCTGTTACACCCTTGAGATCCTGCTCGACCCTTTACAACCCTATGATCCGATATGTGTTTTAGAACCCCTAAGACGTGTTAGACTCCATGCTACCGTTTAAGACCTTCACACCTTTAAATACCCTTTAAACCCCGAAGATCATTTGAGACCCCGAAGATCTTTAAAGACCCTCTAAGACCCTCCATTACCCACCAGAACACTAACACCGTTTAGACCTCCAAAAAACCGTTGAGACCCCTAAAACCCCTCTCAACCGCAAGACCTTTAAAGACCACTAAGGCCGTTTAACACCCTATATGTCCTTTACTACCCCTAAGCCACCTTAGACTCCCTTCTGTTGTTTAACACCTTTAGTCCTTCACACATGTCAGACCTTTAAATACCCTTTAAACCCCTAAGATCATTTGAGACCCCGAAGATCTTTAAAGGCCCTCTAAGACCCTCCATTACCCACCAGAACACTAACACCGTTTAGACCCCCAAAAAACCGTTGAGACCCCTAAAACCCCTCTCAACCGCAAGACCATTAAAGACCACTAAGGCCGTTTAACACCCTATATGTCCTTTACTACCCCTAAGCCACCTTAGACTCCATTCTGTTGTTTAACACCTTTAGTCCTTCACACATGTCAGACCTTTAAATACCCTTTAAACCCCTAAGACCCTTGAGACCCTTTAGAACCCGAAGACTCCGAATATCCTTTGGACTCTTAAATACCCTTCAGATGCTTTAGAACTATAAGACCCTGTTACAGTGTTACACCCCTTAGAACCCTTAGACCTTTTAGATCCTCTTTGAACTTTTAGAACCATAAGATCCTATATATCCTTGAGAACCCATTAGACCCGTTTGACTCCTTTCTACTGTTTAAGTCTGGTGTTGGCTTTACGGTTAAGGTGGTTGGCTTGTAATCTTAATGTCCTGGTTTGAGCCCATGTCAATCCGTTGAATTAACACCAGGTGGGTTAACGTGGCATGTCCATCCTTCTGAGGTCGGAAAAATGAGTACCAGCTGACTGGAAATGATGCAACCAGCAGCTACAGGCTGCACATGAAACCACCACCGTTTAAGACTTTCACACCTTTTAATATCCTTTAAACCATTAACATCCTTTTAGACTCTTAAAACTCTTGGGACTGGTCTTAACAGGTCCCTTTAGACCCTGTTACTTCCTTTAGAATCTTGAGACCCTTTCGAAATATAAGACCAATTAAGACCATATAAAACCCTTCAAGACTTTCAACACTTCAAGATGAAATCTTTCCTCTTCTCCAATGGCTTGATCTCTGATCATCAATTTGGTTTCAGACCAGGTCACTCTACTCTGGACATGCTGCTTCTGCTGTCTCAACAATGGATGGAGGTCCTCAATGCCAAACAGGAAATCAGAGCTGTCTCCCTTGACATATCTCGTGCCTTCAATACGGTCTGGCACCCAGCTCTGCTCACCAAACTCTCCTCCTATGGTATCCATGGAAATCTCCATGCATGGCTTGTGGACTTCCTCTCTGGTTGTAGTCAACGTGTGGCCCTGAATGGATTTCTCTGATCTCCCCTTCCTGTTCAGGCTGGAGTTCCCCAAGGCAGTGTGCTGGGCCCTGTGCTTTTTCTGGTCTTTATCAATGATCTCTCCGACTCTCTGGAAAATCCTCTCTATCTCTTTGCTGATGACTCCACTCTCTGCCGCTCCATTCCTCTTCCCTCAGATCGGCAGTCTGCAGCCTCCTCACTCTCTGCAGACCTGGACAAAATCACAGACTGGGCAAACAAGTGGAACATGTCTTTCAATCCTGACAAATCTCACACTCTTACTATGTCTCTCCGAAAAGATCGACTGGACAACCCTCCCATCTACTTTCTCAACAATCCTCTCCAAGAAGTTCTGTCGCTCAAGCTTTTGGGTCTCACTATCTGCCATGATCTTTCTTGGGAAAACCACATTTCCAAGCTGGCCTCCAAAGCCAGTCGCCGACTGGGCATCCTCCGTCGTGCGAAGTCCTTCCTTGGCACACCTGAGCTCCTCACCACATGCAAGGCTTTCATCTGCAGGTCAATGGAATACTGCTCTCCCCTCTGGGCTGGTGCTCCTGCCTCACACCTAGCTCGGCTTCACGCTGTTGAAACCAAAGCTTTCAGAATCATTGGAATCTCCCGCGATGAAGCTATATCTGAGGGCCTTTCACTCACTCACCGCAGGCAGGTAGGTGGTCTTTCTGTCTTCTACCGACTCCTCTCTGGCCTTGCTCCCCCAGCTCTCTCTGTGCTCTGTCCCCCAAAAATTCCTACAGGTCGCACAAGATCTGCCAGCAACCCTCTGATTGTTAAACTGCCGAAATCTCGGCTCTCTGCTCACCTTCACTCTTGCATTCCTCTTTTCTCCCGCCTCTGGAACAAACTCCCACACTCCCTTCAATCCCACTCCTCCCTCCAGGTCTTTAAAACAGCTGTTCACCACCATCTCATATCTTCCCCCATCCAAAACCTTGATCTTTTCTACCCCCACTAATTCACCCCAGATCCACCTTGTTTGAAATTCCAACTTCTTTCCTGGAAGTCCTGGCAGTGTCCATAAGTTTTATACCTCTCCCACCCCCCCTTCCCATGCCTCCCCCCCCCAAAGCCCTCTCCCTCCCACAGATCTCTCGATGTCTCCATGTCTCTCGGTCCCTGCTCTCAAATGTTGTGTTTGTGTCCTTCCCCCTCTCTCCCCATATTGTCTACCGCTCCCGATGTTATTTGTTTGATGTGTCGGTTTGTCTTTCTGTGTGATTAATGTTCGCTCTTTCACGAGCCTCGATCTTGCATACAAAAAAAAAAAAAAAAAAAGACCCCTGAGATCCATAAGACTATTTAGACCCTGTTACATTCTTTAGGACCCTAAGATCCTCTAGGACCCCAAAGACACTTTATGACCCCAACGACCATTTATAGACCCTTTAGATCCTTCAGGCACTTAAAGACTCCCAATACACTTTGGACCCCTAAGACCCATCAGACATCGAATACCCTTCAGAACCCAAACACCCTATAGAACCCCTTTGACCGTTTGACCCCTAAAACCCCTAAAGACACATGAAACCCTTTAGACCACAAAAACCTTCTTTTTTTTGTATACCACGTCAAGGCTCATATAAGAGCTAACACATAGAACATATAATAAAGGGAGCGGGAGAGAAGAAGGGAAGAGAGAGGGAAGCACAACAGTAGAGAACAGGGACATCGGGAGATCTGTGGAAGAGAGAGGGCTGGGGAATGGGGGAGGTGGGGGTTGGGGGGGGGGGGGGAGGCAGCGGTGGGTTTCACAGGATAAACATTTTCAAGAAAGAAAACAGAATTTAAAGGAGGTTAATTTGGGGTGGATTAATAGGGATAGAAAAGATCAAAGTTTTGATGGAGGAAGATAAGATATTGTCATGTCCGTGGCCGGCCGATGAACACCCTCCTCGGACGAATAGCTGGACGGTGTTTAATCCGAGGCGAACTCTGAATAATGGTGGTACTTTTTGGCGTGCGCGGACGGAAGGCAGTAAGGTGCTTACCTGAACGAAGCACACGGGTTGATTTCTGAAACCCACGAGCAATTAAACACATGACAAATAAAATGCAACAATAATGATTGAATTTTTTTTTTTTTTTTTTTTTTTTTTTGTATACAAGATCGAGGCTCGTGAAAGAGCTAACATTAATCACACAAAAAGTCAAACCGACACACAAAACACAAAAAATAAGGGGAGCGGCAGACAAGATGGGGAGAGAGGGGGGAGGACACAAACGCAACATTTGAGAGCAGGGACAATGGGAGAAATGTGGGAGGGGGAGGGCTTTGGGGGAGGAGGGAGAGGTATAAAACATATGAACACTGCAAGGACTTCCAGGAAAGAAGTTGGAATAAAATAAAATAAAAAAGAAGAAGTATCTGGGGTGAATTAGCGGGGGTAGAAAAGATCAAGGTTTTGGATGGGGGAAGATAAGAGATGGTGGTGAACAGCTGTTTTAAAGACCTGGAGGGAGGAGTGTGATTGCAGAGAGTGGGGGAGTTTGTTACTTGAGGCGGGAGAAAAGGGGAATGAAAGAGTGAAGGTGAGCAGAGAGCCTAGATTTTGGCAGTTTAACCATAAGAGGGTTGCAGGCAGATCTTGTGCGACCTCAAGGAATATTGGGGGGACAGAGCACACAGAGAGCTGGACGAGCAAGGCTGGAGAGGAGTCGGTAGAAGACAGAAAGAGCACCAACCTGCCTGCGGTGAGTGAGTGAAAGGCCCTCAGAGTTAACGTCATCGCAGGAGATTCCAATGATTCTGAAAGCTTTGGTTTCAACAGTGTGAAGCCGAGCTACGTGTGAGGCAGGAGCACCAGCCCAGAGGAGGGAACACCAGCCCAGAGGGGGAAAAAAACCGAAAGTAAACGCAAGAATAAAATAAATGCGGAGGTGAATATAACATTTCCTCGGGTGAGACGTCTCCACTCAGACACAAAAACAGACAAAGGGGAATATAATAAAACAAAATAAAATTCCCCAAGCTGGCCGGCACTCAGCTCTGGTCCAAAATTGGTGCTTGTGGATTGTGGTGATTGGTGGTCGTCGAAACTGGTCAGGTCGGCAGTGCAGGATGAGGATGGCTGATGAAAGGACCGCGCGTAAAGCCCCACAATGGCGCCAATCAACGACGCAAGCGCACCCCTTCCTCACGATCGAAACTGTCGACACCGTTCTCTCTCAGCGTCAGCGCACCGAAGAATGCCAGCTGTTCGAGCCAGTCTGTTCGAGCGAAGGGATCAACAATGACGAAAACCTTCCCGTTCGTGCAGAAACGAGAGTCCACACCGAGAGCAGAGACGCGCTCCTCTTCTTCCTTCCCTCTCCTCCAAAGCACATACGAGCCAGAAGCACGAGCACAACAGCGACCGACAGGGACAAGAGCCAGACGGAGAGAGAGTCTTAATCGTCCTGCTCTTGAACCTACCCTGCTCTCTGACGTCACTCGACCAGTCTCCGAGCTCTGTCGAAACACCCCATGTCCTCTTGACCAATGACAAAGCTCGGGGCATGGCCTACCAGTTACGATCCTTTTGAGGCGGAGTTTAGCCGTCGATCGAGAGTGTTCGGCTTCTGTCGGCAATTCTGCCGCTTATGGTGGGTAAATGGAAGGTTGTTGTTGTTGTAACGAGGGTTTTATGGCCATAGCCCCCCATGTGAAGTTACATAAATAACCTTAAGCTCCAGTTTCCCTACTTAATACATCAAAATGTCTCCTATGCGTTCACGGTCCATGCTAATACTATACAATCCTACCTTTACTGTGGTAATTTATTCTCTACCCCCACAAACGTAACAATATTATGGTGAACAGCTGTTTTAAAGACCTGCAGGGAGGAGTGGGAGAGTGTGGGAGTTTGTTCCAGAGGTGGGGGAAAAGAGGAATGAAAGAGTGAAGGTGAGCAGAGAGTCTTTATTTTGGCAGTTTAACCAGAAGAGTGTTGCTGACAGATCTTTTACGACCTGCAGGAATATTTGGGGGACAGAGCAAAGACAGAGCTGGGGGAGCTAAGCCGGAGAGGAGTCGGTAGAAGACAGAAAGACCACCAACCTGCCTGCGGTGAGAGAGAGAAAGGCCCTTAGAATCAGGTTCATCACAGGAGATTCCAATGTTTCTGAATGCTTTGGTTTCATCCGCGTGAAGCTGAGCTAGGTGTGAGGCAGGAGCACCAGCCCAGAGGGGAGAACAGTATCCCATCAAGCTGCGGATGAAAGCTCTGTACGTGGTGAGAAGCTCAGGAGTGCCAAGGAATGACTTCGCACAACGGAGGATGCCCAGTCAGCGACTGGCTTTGGAGGCCAGCTTGGAAATGTAATTTTCCCAGAAAAGATCTTGGGAGATAGAGAGACCTAAAAGCTTAAGTGAAGGAACTTCTTCGAGAGGAAATGGGAGGGTTTTCCAGATGGTCCTTTCAGAGAGACATCGTGACAGGGTGAGATGTGTCAGGATTGAAAGACATGTTCCACTTGTTTGACCAGATTTTATCCGGGTCTGCAGAGTGAAGAGGCTGCAGACTGCCGATCTGAGGGGTGAGATATGGAGTGATAGAGGGTGGAGTCATCAGCAAAAAAAAAAAAAAGAAGAGGAACCACCTTTAGAGGCTATTTTTCCCCGCAGAGCGGGGGTTGGCCAGTAATCAGCAAAAAGACATCAAAAATATTTTAAACCCTTTTAGACCCCAAACACACGTTAACGCTCCATATAACCCAAAGACCCTCAATAACCCGAACAGGTTTTTTTTTTCTTTTTTTTTTTGTATACTGAATCGAGGCTTGTGAAAGCGCTGACATTTACTTCACAAACAAATCAACCAGACAAACAAATATATAAAAAGAGGGAGCGGAAGACAAGAGAAGGGGAAGCACACAAACACTTGAGAGCACACAACATTTAAGAGCAGGGAGATGTGTGGGAGGGAGAGGGCTTGTGGGGAGGAGGCGTGGGAAGGGGGGGTGGGGTGGGAGAAGTATAAAACACAAGGACACCAAGGACTTCCAGGACAGAAGTTGGTATTTCAAAAAAGTGGAATTGGGGTGAAATTAGCGGGGATAGAAAAGATCAAGGTTTTGGATGGGGGAAGATAAGAGATGGTGGTGAACAGCTGTTTCAAAAACCTGGAGGGTGGAGTGGGATTGAAGAGAGTGAGAGAGTTTGTTCCAGAGGTGGGAGAAAAGAGGAATGAAGGAGTGAAGGTGAGCAGAGAGTCTTGATTTTGGCAGTTTAACCAAAAGAGGGTTGCAGGCAGATCTTGTGCGACCTGTAGGAATATTTGCGGGACAGAGCCCAGAGGGAGCTGGGGGGGGCAAGGCCAGAGAGGAGTCGGTAGAAGACGGAAAGACCACCAACCTGCCTGCGATGAGTGAGTGAGAGAGAGGCCCTTGGAGTTAGCTTCATCGCGGGAGATTCCAATGATTCTGAATGCTTTGCTTTCAACAGCGTGAAGACGAGCTAGGTGTGAGGCAGGAGCACCAGCCCAGAGGGGAGAGCAGTATTCCATTGAGCTGTGGATGAAAGCCTTGTATGTGGTGAGGAGCTCAGGTGTGCCAAGGAAGGACTTCGCACGACGGAGGATGCCCAGTCGGCGACTGGCTTTGGAGGCCAGATTTGAAATGTGGTTTTCCCAGGAAAGATCATGGCAGATAGTGAGACCCAAAAGCTTGAGTGACAGAACTTCTTGGAGAGGATTATTCAGAAAGTGGATGGGATGGTTGTCCAGTCGGTCTTTTCGGAGAGACATCGTAAGAGTGTGAGATTTGTCAGGATTGAAAGACATGTTCCACTTGTTTACCCAGTCTGTGATATTGTCCAGGTCTGCAGAGAGTGAGGAGGCTGCAGACTGCCGATCTGAGGGATGAAGAATGGAGCGACAGAGAGTAGAGTCATCAGCAAAGAGATAGAGAGGATTTTCAAGAGAGTCAGAGAGATCATTGATGAAGACCAGAAAAAGCATAGGGCCCAGAACACTGCCTTGGGGAACTCCAGCCTGAACAGGAAGAGGAGATGAGAGAACCCCATTCAGGGCCACACGTTGACTTCGACTAGAGAGGAAGTCCGCCAGCCAAGCGTGGAGATTTCCATGGATACCAACAGAGGAGAGTTTGGTGAGCAGAGCGGGGTGCCAGACCGTATTGAAGGCACGTGATATGTCAAGGGAGACAGCTCTAATTTCCTGTTTGGCATTGAGGACCTCCATCCATTGTTGAGACAGCAGAAGCAGCATGTCCAGAGTAGAGTGACCAGGTCTGAAACCAAATTGATGATCAGAGATCAAGCCATTGGAGAAGAGGAAAGATTTCATATCTGAAGCAATGATGGATTCCATGACTTTGCTGATAATTGGGAGAAGGCTGATTGGTCTGTAGTTGCTGGGATCTGTTTTTGCACCTTTTTTGTGCAAAGCGGTGATGTTGGCAGATTTCCAAGCAGGTGGCAGATGACCTTGAGCAAAAGAGAGGGTGAAGAGAACAGAGAGAGGGAGTGAAAGAGCGGAAGAACAAGATTTTAGGACCCGTGGGCTGATGCCGTCAGGTCCAATTGCAGAATCAGTCGAGGGTTGACAGAAACTTTTCCACCTTGTCAGGAGGAAAGGACACAGAGTCCAGGAACAGCTGGGTACGACTGGGTACGATGGGTACAGAGAGGGATGGGTTTTGGACACAAGATTTAGAGGCAAACACAGAGTTCTGGAAATCAGCTTTTTCACGTGCGGAGTCAGCCGTGTGGCCGTTTGAGGTGAGGGAGGGGAAGGAGGGGGAACAAACACCAGAAACAGATTTGACGAGACGCCACCAGGATTTGGAAGAGGGAGACAGATAAGAGAGTTCTGTCCTGAGAACGGAGAGATATTGTTTCCTGGCTCTCCTGAGGGTGGACACACACTTGTTTCAGGCTTTGTGAAAGGAAATGAGATTTCCTTCAGTTGGATTTGCTTTCCAGGAGACGAAAGCAAGTTGTTTCTGGGCAATAGCCTCACCACAAGATTCCGTGTACCATGGACGGGAGGAAGGGTATGACAACTGAAGACGAGATGGGATAAATCTGTGCATGAGAGAGAGCAATTTACTTTGGAAGAATTCCCAGGATGAGTTGATGTCAGAGTCTGTAGAGATGGGAGACCAGTCCAGATGATTGATGGCTGCTTGAAGACCGTGCCAGTTGGCCTGAGTGAAATGCCAGACTCGTCGACGCTGAGGAGGCTCTCTGAGAATGGTCAGAGAGATGTCCACTTTAACAAGCACATGATCAGATGAGCCGATTTGAGCAGAAGAAGAGCAGCAGACATTTTCAAGGAAGTTAGTCATAACCAAGTCCAGAAGAGAAGATGCTCCGTTGTCTGAGATCCGGGTCGGGAAATTGACAGATTGTGTCAGTCCCAGTGAGTCACAGAAGTCCTTTGCTGAAGAGCCATGGCTGGTGAGAGAGGTACCCACACCCAGCCAACTGGCATGGTGACAATTGAAATCACCACATATGAGGAAGAGAGAGTTGGGATGGGTAGATAGAAGTTGGTCCATGTTATCAGACAACGAGATGTAGATGGAGTCATCACTGTTTGGTGGACGGTACAACACACATATGAACAAAAGGTGGGAGCGAAGGGGAAGCCGTAGCCAAAGGTATTGCTGTGGGTGAGGTGGAGAGAGGGCAGTGCAGGGCGAGTGAGGAGGAGAGTTTTTTTATAAAGATAGCAACCCCCCCCTCCAGGACGAGGCTCAGGTCTATCATACCGGAGGAGGGAGTAACCTGGGAGAGATACCAAGGAATCAGAGACATCATGAAGGAGGAAAGTTTCTGTTAAGCAGATCACGTCTGGTTTGTCAGAAGCAACCTGTATGGAGAGATCAGTCAAGTTTGAGCGAAGGCCCCGGATGTTTGAGGTCCATACTGTTAAAGAAGAGGAAGGGGGACCATTGGATACAGAACAGGGGGGGGGGGGGTAGCGGTAGGGTAAGATGTGGAAGAGGAGGAAGAGGTAGGGAGAGCTGTTGAAGGTGTGTAGGAGATTTCAGAATAGCTTGGAGAAAGGGAAGAATGGGGCGGACAAAAGGTTTGATGGTGATTGGGTGAGGCGCAGTGAGGTGTTATTTGAGGAGGGGGAAGAGTGAGGCAGAAGGTTGAGGGAGATGAAGGTGAAAGTTGGAAGGGGGAAGAAGCGGGGAGGATGCTTTGAGGAGGAGGGGTGAGAGGGGAGTCTAGGAGGGGAGGAGTGAGGGAGGGTCTCGGAGGGGAGGGGTGTGGGGGGAGTTTAGGAGGGAAGGGGCAAGGGGGGAGATCTGAAAGGGATGGGTGATGGGGAAGATTTGGAGGGGAGGGGCAAGGGGGAAGATTTGAAAGGGATGGGTGATGGGGAAGATTTGGAGGGGAGGGGCAAGGGGGAATATTTGAAAGAGATGGGTGATGGGGAAGATTTGGAGGGGAGGGGCAAGGGGTGGATTTCGAGGGGAGGGGTGATGGGCAAGTTTTGAATGGGGAGGGGTGATGGGGAAGTTTTTGAGGGAAGGGGTGATGGGGAAGTTTTGGAAGGAAGGGGTGATGGGGAAGATTTGGAGGGGAGGGGTGAGAACCTTTCGATCACTTTACACTCTTTCGATTTTAGAACCTTTCAATCACTTTAGACTCTTTAGGCCCCCAAGACCCTTTAAGACCCTTTATAACCCCGAAGATCCCTTGGAACCCAAAGAACCTGAAGACGCCTCAGACCATTTTGACCCCTAAAAACATTTAGACCCTGAAAACCGTTTAAAACCCCGAATAAGATACAGACAACTGTTACGTGCTCCTCCCCAAACCCCGTTCATGGTGTACCTCCGAGCCCCGAGAGGAGTCACGGCAGAAAGATGTGTTATTCTGTATGTCTTAGATCAATGGTGAAACCACACCAATTGTTACCAACAAACAGGTATTGTATTAAGATCACACAAGAATAACAGTACAAGAAACAATTGTAATCAATTGTACAACCAATATATATTTCCGATGATGGTACCATCATGTTCGTACAATATAACTCACTGTGCTCCAAGTGAGCGAAAAGAAGAACATTCCCAATGTCTCTATTCCTGGCTTCAAGCCAAAGTTGATTCCAGCTTCAAGCCAAAGTCGATCCACTCCAGTGATCGTCCGTACGATGTCGTATCGAAACCAGAATCCCGTTCGGATGACAGTCACAGTCCTGCTGCCAAAGCTGTGCAAAGGCGCCCTCAAGGCGACTGGGAAATCACACCCTCTGGTATGGACGTTCCACGGCTCCAAATCGGCAAACCGCAGATTTCCCACTCAAAAGCCAGGTTACACACACACACCAGATTAACGTCTGAATGCAGTGAAAATGATTGAAGCGAAGTGAAAAACCTTGAGCGATGCGCAAAGCGCGCGAGTCAAAATGGCCGACGGCCCGCTCTCGAGGCGTAACGGCACTACGATGATTCTCCTCGGAATCAACCGCAAAACCTGACACCCAGGTTGATCTGTCACAGCGATAACAACTCTGTCGCAGGAATCCCTTTCCCGGGAAACCCAAAGTTCACTTGTGACCCTCGTTCGCTCCAGACCTCGAAGGAGCTCGGCTTCTTGTCCGACTCACTCGCTCCGCCTTCTCCCTCTCCTCTTCCTCTTCGTCGTCGTCCGGTGCCGGTTTCATTTGAAACATTAACTTTTTTTACCTTTTGAAAATAGTAATATCTAACTCCCTTAAACGACAACAATAATAGTACATGGAATCAAAAATGGTTACAGTGGATGAAAACCACAACAACAGAAGTGACAAATCCATAACACTTCCCCCCCCTCAAGAAAGAAAGTTTGAACATAGTGAAAACGTTCTTTGCAGGCAAAAACTATTTTAACAAACAAAAGTAAACTCACACTCAAATGATGAATTCACTTGAGTAACAATAATTAATATTCCCCAAAATAAAGCAACAAAACTTCCAAACCACCTACAGAAATTTCCAAAGTTAGTTCACTCTGGACAAAGCATCAGCAACGACATTGTCCCTGCCTTTTACATGCTTCATTTCCAAGTTGAACTCCTGCAAAGCCAAACTCCATCTCATCAAACTCTGGTTTTTATTTTTCATTTTTTGAATGAAGGTTAAGGGGTTGTGATAAGTGAAGACTTTTATAGGAAAGGTAGTAGTAGTTCCCAGATACACCTCATAATGCTGAAGCGCTAGCAGGAGAGCAAGGGTCTCTTTCTCCACAGTGGCATAATTTGCCTGATGCTTGTTAAACTTTCTGGAGTAGTAGCACACCGGGTGATCCACTACATCCTCATCTTCCCGTAATAGAACTGCCCCAGCCCCCACATCACTTGCATCAATGGCCAACTTGAAAGGTGCTTCAAAATCCGGGGCTGCTAGGACAGGAGAGCTCATTAATATTGCTTTGACGTGGGCAAAGGCAGCCTGACATTTGTCATCCCAAACAAACTTGGTCTCTTTCCTCAGCAAATTCGTTAAAGGGGCTACCACATCAGAAAAATTCCTGCAGAACCGCCGGTACCAACCAGCCATACCCAAGAATCTCATAAGCTTCTTCTTCCCTTTTGGGACTTGGAAGCGATCAATGGCTTCTATCTTGGCTGCCACCGGTTGCACCTGACCCTGACCTACTACATGGCCTAGGAACACCACCTGCGCTTTTACAAACTCACTCTTAGATAAGTTGATGGTCAACCCTGCCTCGGTCAGTTTCTTGAAAAATGCGTGAATTTGTTTAATATGATCTTCCATGGTCATAGTGTGGATGATGACTGTTGTGAAAATCAACCAAATCCACAACTCGTCCCATAGATAGGTTTAATTTCAATTAGATCGAAACATCATCCTGTAAAATACACCATGCAACATATATGTCAGGATCAAGGCATCATATGAGAAAGATTGGATATATCAGTCAATGCAAGCAAGCCTAGAATATAAGTGGGTACGTACCATTCAATTCTACATGTCATTGTATAAAGTCGCAGGAGTGGCCTCGAGTCGCGGACATCCCGAGGTCTTATAGACACCGCCCAGTGGTTTAAGTGAGCATCACACCTGGGTTCAACTTACATTTTCACCACATTCTCCCCGCCGTTAGAACTATGCTGCCACTAGGCAGGAAGCGAGCGCGCGTCAGCATTAATAGGTAGAGGAAGTCATTATATCATTATTAGGGTGTCAAAGAAATATCCCTATTGATTCTTGTCTTTGCGCCATTGTGTTATGTTTCGCACACTGTCAAAGCGTCTTTAGGGCTTCCTGGAAAGCTCTATACGAAACAAATCCATTATCAGTAGTACAGGTCAGTCGGTCCATCCGTAGAGGTCAGTGTGGCGAATTACCCTGCCAGCACAGGTTCGGAAACTACCGGGTACGTCGTCCCCAAATCCGGAGTCCCCTGCTTCGGAGTAGCCGCTGGAGGCAGGTGTCCGAGGGGCACCTCAGTGCCCTCACCGCTTCAGGCAGGGGTGTATCAGGCGAAGGGAGGGACGGCAGATGTTCTCTAGGCGCACTCATAGCCTGGTTAGCAAACATGTCCGATACTGGCAGACGATGAGCCTGTGGGTCCCAATAGTCTAGTCTCACAGGCCTATGTGCTGGATAAGGTGTACCTTTGCGATATGCAACTCATTACATAAGGTGTACCTTGTCGAAGAGCGAATGTCCATTCGTCGCAACGCAACGCATTTCAGGCAGATGTGTCGATGTGGAAGATGTGTAAATCAGTAAGCCTCACGCCTCACGGTCACCGTGCATCTAAGTAAGATTAATCAGTAAGCCTCTTTACAGTAAGCTGTAACAGTAAGTAAGATTACATGACAGGAGGCCATGACAGTGTAAGTCAATTACAGTAAGTCTGTACCGGCCTAGGAGTTGTAACAGTAAGTAAGATTACATGACAGGAGGCCACTACAGTAAGTCCATTACAGTAAGTCTGTACCTGCCTTGGCTCCCAAGGGTACATGGTCGATCCACATTAGATCCATGTCATGGAATTGTCATGGAATGGGTACATGGTCGATCCACATTAGATCCATGTCATGGAATGGTCATGGAATGCGCATGCCGAGGGAGAGAACCGACGAGAGCCATAACGAGAGTTACGCGATACCCCGGAGTCCCCCTGTTTTGAAATCACGAGACTCGAGCGCTCTCTGACGGCAGCGCGTACGAATTACAAGCTCCGGCAAATAGTTTCAAGCAAAACGTTCGCCACGAGTGCCCTCCGTAGGCTGCCCGAACGACTGGCATGGCAGTTACGACGACGCACAAAACGACCGAAATGCGCCTTCCCAGCGAAGCGCGCAGAATCGCCCCGACCTGCAGCACAGCGCGCAGAGGATCGTTGAAGATCGGCTATACCGGCTACCGTCCCGGAGGGATTGTCCCGGAGAGAAAACGTCGAGATCGAGAAATGGAAATCGTCCCGGATGGATCGACATCCAAGAGAACGGCCCGGAAGGATGGATCGACATCCAAGAGGATGGCCTAGATGGATGGATCGACATCCAAGAGGATGGCCCAGATGGATGGATCGACATCCAAGAGGATGGCCCAGATGGATGGATCATCATCCACCCCCTCACTCATCCATCCCCCCCCCCCCCCCCCCCCATCGTGAAGTGTGAGATAACAGCTGCGCATCGCGCACCGAAGTCGAGCGACCTTCACAGTCTGGGTCAGAGGGAACGCAATCAGGCAGCGGCCGGGCGAGGCGTCTCGCAGTCTCAAAATGTGTGGAGGCGAGCCAGGAGACCTGTCCTAGAAGCAACAAGCTCAGAGTCAAGGGCGATCCGGCGGGCCGGTGCCCACGTGGCTTGCTCAGGAGACGAGGGAGTCGGGCGCAACGCTCAATGTCACCGTGTCATGGGGTCACCGTGCACCCCCAAGTGTCCTAGAAGCAACAAGCCCAGAGTCAAGGGCGATCCGGCGGGCCGGTGCCCACGTGGCTTGCTCAGGAGACGAGGGAGTCGGGTGCAACGCTCAATGTCACCGTGTCATGGGGTCACCGTGCACCCCCAAATGCCCCGTGCCTTATCGATTAACGGCATAAGTCCGCGATGTTGGCTAGGCGCCCTCGAAGGCCGCCACGTTATGACACGCACTGTCGGGCAGGGGCGGTCAGATGGAGTATTTCGATGCTATCGATTTCTGCTATCTGTAGAGGTACCCAGGTAGACGAACTCTGATGACGCAAGCGCGGGAAACAGTTAAATCGGGATCGATCGGGCGCGGTGCTGTAAAGCAAACGCGAACGCGTGAGCAAAACACGTGATCCCGTTAAATCGGGATCGATCGGGCGCGGTGCTGTAAAGCAAATGCGTGATTTAGTCGATGACGTCATCAATTGGTTCGGGCGCGTGCGGGCGGGTTTGACGGTGAGTTCCAGCTGAGCGGTATCCCCAGACGGAGTAAAGTAGCACTCCGAAATCTAAAGTCTCGCGTCCATTGGGCAGCAGCATTCGAGCGGGCTCGAGATCGGTGTACGGAATACTAACCCGGTTGACGAGCGAAAAGTATTATCTAGGGCGCACCGCGTACGAGGGAAACCGAAAGTTGAGCTCGGCCCGTTGAATCAGTGCGGCTTCGCCGAGTCGAGAGGGCGAGCACGCCGAGTCGAGAGGGTGAGCACGCCGAGTCGAGAGGGCGAGCACGCCGAGTCGAAAGGGCGAGCATGCTTGGCAGCGATAGACTGCACGACCTGAAGTAGCGTCTCGTTTGTTTAGCTGTCGGGTCAGAGGATCGAATACATATCACGCCCTGAAGTAGCGTCTCGTTTGTTTAGCTTTCGGGCCATGTTTTGTCCGGAGTTTTAGACATAGTTAGTCATATAGAATACACATGGTATACGATACATGCCGGCATGCCGATACATGCCATGCCGATACATGCCGATACGATAGTCATATATATAGAATACACATGGTATACGATCATCTATCATAGGCATAAGCCCGAGTGTCGTGAAAGGCTATGAAGGTCCCGCTCGACGTCCTTAGAAACTCATCCGTGCTGCGACGAGTCCTCGCATGGTGCCAAGCGAGCCTCCATTGAGGCGATTCCGGGCAGCGGAGTTCGCCGGCCTCGTTGAGTAGCCACATGTAGGTGGGATTTCGACGAGCCGCGATCCGAATCGCCTGCCTCACAGAGTGGTGCCCGCGAAGGGCGCAGTGCCCGAGCAGCCGGAGTGAGCCGGCCGTGTGAGGCACGGCGTGATTCCGACAAGCAGTGCGCGATTCGCGCGGAGGAGGTGGTTCCACCGAGAAGCGAGTGGTCAGGGTGAGCCGGCCGTGTGAGGCACGGCGTGATTCCGACGAGCAGTGCGCGATTCGCGCGGAGGAGGTGGTTCCACCGAGAAGCGAGTGGTCAGGGTGAGCCGGCCGTGTGAGGCACAGCGTGATCCCGACGAGCAGTGCACGATTCGCGCGGAGGAGGTGGTTCCACCGAGAAACGAGTGGTCAGGGTGAGCCGGCCGTGTGAGGCACGGCGTGATTCCGAGGAGCAGTGCGCGATTCGCACGGAGGAGGTGGTTCCACCGAGAAGCGAGTGGTCAGGAGTGTGCCGGCCCGCGCGGAGGCATGGCCGACATGGGAGTCGTGATCACTCGCGTGGGAATCTCATCTCGGGCCGAGGCACGCAAATCTAGGATGATTCTCTCGGACGGAGCCGTTAGCGTTTCGAGCAACCGAGGCTAGATTCGTACCTTCGGCGCCAAGCGGGTCCGTTGTTCCGACGGGGTTGCGGCCCAGGACATTTCCCAGTGGCCTCCTTCAGCAGGCGCCTTGCCGGAGTCCGTCATGCCTGCTCCGGCGTTCGGGCCTCAGGAGAGCAGTTTGCGTTTTGACGACGCGGTCCCGCAAAAGGCTTGCGAGGTCCCCATCGCATCCGGTCCTTTTGAGGCAGACCGGCGGCGAGAGTAGTCGGAGCTCCGTAGCTGGAGCTAGCTCGACGGGTCCTCCGCCGGTCATTCTTCTCCGAGGTGGGCCTCGCAGGAGCGCGGAGAATGTCGGGAACGCTCGTCTGTGATCTGCGTTCATCCGGCCATCGCAAGACTCGTGTCCCGCCATTTCCGAAGATCATAATTGAAATTAAGTGTTGTGAAAATCAACCAAATCCACAACTCGTCCCATAGATAGGTTTAATTTCAATTAGATCGAAACATCATCCTGTAAAATACACCATGCAACATATATGTCAGGATCAAGGCATCATATGAGAAAGATTGGATATATCAGTCAATGCAAGCAAGCCTAGAATATAAGTGGGTACGTACCATTCAATTCTACATGTCATTGTATAAAGTCGCAGGAGTGGCCTCGAGTCGCGGACGTCCCGAGGTCTTATAGACACCGCCCAGTGGTTTAAGTGAGCGTCACACCTGGGTTCAACTTACATTTTCACCACAATGACATCATCCAGATAAGCCTCCACCCCCTCAAGGTCTGCAATAAGCTTATTAATCAGCCATTGAAACGTAGCAGGCCCGTTTTTCAATCCAAAGGGAAGAACCTTGTACTGATACAACCCATTTGGTGTGACTAAATCCGAGATTTCCTTGGCTCTATCAGTAAGAGGAATCTGCCAATACCCCTTCAGCAGGTCAAATTTAGTTACAAATTTAACTGGGCCTATTCTATCAATGCAGTCATCAATCCTCGGGATGGGATATGAGTCGGTCTTGGTCACTGCATTAACCCGTTTTAAATCCGTACAACAGCGAAAACTGCAATCGGGTTTTGGAACCAACACACATGGTGAGCTCCATTCACTGCTGCTTGGTTCGATGATGTCATTCTCCAACATATGCTGAACCTCCTTCCGAAGATACTCCATCTTCACAGGGTTCATCCGACAGGGGTGTTGTTTCATAGGAGTGGCTTCCCCCACCTCAATATCATGATATACCAGGTCAGTACGACCAGGTACATCTGTGAACAAATGTGCAAATTCAAAAATTAGGCTGGATAGTTGTCCTTGTTGTTCCCTCGTCAAATGACCTAATTTCTCATCTAAATTACTCAACACTTCTGTGTTCGTCAATCTGGGACAAACCTGGTCATCAAAGTTATCAAACTTCACACCGGCGTCAACCTCTGGATTCTCTTGCACCCCGACTATAGGCACGACAGGTGAGACAGGAACCATTTCTTCCACAGGCTTCCTCTCATAATATTTCTTCAGTCGGTTGACAAGTAGTTAGGGCATTTTATAATTTTTTTAAAAAATCTGTGAAAAAATTGCTTACCAATAGCTTTCTTCACCAATGTGTTCATGTAGGTGTCTCCAAACACCTCTCAATTTATTCCTTCCCAAATCCTTGGGGAAAAGTCAAAATTCAAAATGGCGTCCAAAATGGAAAAATTGTGTATAAAGTCATAGTTTGGCCAGAAATTTAATACTTAATATGGGGAAGAAACCACAAAAATATTGTTCTAGGACAATTGTGAACTCTTGCTAAGCATATTTGTATTACTATCTTGCTTTATATCCAAGATGGTGGCCAAAATGATGTCCAAAATGCCCGCTAAAATGTGAAAATTGTGGATAAAGTCATAGCTTTATATAGAAATAGAAATGTATCTCAATTGAAACCTCGGTTAGTCAGTTCTCTAGTTCACCCTACTCATCCTAATCCCCAGCATATCCCACACTCCTCTCGTCATCTGGCTGGTTGATGTTCTGGCAAGAGTTACCATGACAGTTGCCGCAAGCAGAAATACACTTGACTCCTTGCTTTTTACAGCAGCACCTGAGTGTGCTACATTCCCCCTCACAGTTGCAGCAGACAAACTTCAGAAGATAGTCCGGTGCGATAGGGTCTGTTGTAGGGACCGGCGCATAACCTTGGTCACCGAGTTTCCATCCATAGTCCAGGACATCCAATGATGGAGTTTGCAGCAGCAGCCAATCTCTAGTCTGGAGATAAGCCCGGAGAGAGTGCTGTGCTGCAGCTTCTGTTGTCGGGGGCTGTTTCTCAGGTTTTATGCTCCCAGCAGTGGCCCGCTTGCTGAAGATGTCAAATCTCAAGTCCCCCAAGTCTTTGGATGGGTTCCCGCGGAACATGAGCTTGAATAGTTCACAGCCGGCTTTGATGATGTCATCTTTCTTGGCTCGGATGTCCAGAAACACGTCCATGGCCCTCTCTGCTTTGTCAGTCTTGCAGAGCTTGGTTAGCAAAGTTAATTTGCTAAACCCAGAAATCGCGGACACTGTATCGCAGCCGGAGAAGCTATGCAAGAAGATCAGATACTTCCGGTATCTCTCTGGGAGGGCCTCCCGGATCTTTCCGACATCGTAAGATGTGTCTTTGGCTGTTGTGAGGAAGATCGGGTCGGGCTGCCGTATCCGTCAAAGACCACAGTGATCCTGAGGCAATGGCTCCCCATGGACTTCACAAACTGGAGGTAGCTCTCAGCGATGTCCTTCCAGGTGAGCTTAGCCTCCCATCTGACGTTGTGCAGGAGCCACCCACCATCAATCACCAGGCTCGTGCAGGGGTGTTGTTCAACGGGTTCCACAAATGCTTTCAGGACCCTTGCTAGGGCAGCCCCCAGGCATCTCCTCGGCCTCATTTCCCCAGGCATCTCCTCGGCTCACTGCTGTCTCCATGAAGCTCCTTTTCAGTCAGTTCATGTAGCGATTGTCAGGGGCACGATACAACTTCCGGGCTCTGTCTGGAAGATAGGTATGTTTTAAAATAGTCACATATCTAGGATTAGGTTCATGATTAGATGATTCGACTTCGAGTAGTACAGGAAGGAGCAAGAAAAATAAAAAAGAAATATGAATTCTCAAGACATTCATTTTAACTTCTGCATGACCCTGCTTGAGACAGGCTGACAGGCAACTTACCAGGGTATCTGGCCAATGCTCCAACGTTGATGCCTTCGTTACAGAGTATACAAACATCACGGTAGACAAGGTATACTGATGGGGTTTTGGACTTGGAGCTGCCGGCACTTGAAGTACTTGACCCAGAGAATACCCGTCGTCTTTTCATCCTGCCTGACCTTCGGTCCTCCTCGTCTTGTCCTAGGGAATGGATTGTGTAGAAAGGTAGTTTTGGTTAGTTTTTCTTCATTTGCAACATCACAACTTATAACAGATTGGGATCGAAATCTCTGCAAGTGGCTACTTCTTCTGAATGATAATCTAAAAACTTACGATTAGCAGTTGCAGTTGCAGTGGATATACTTTTCACACGATTGTATAACTCGGTTCTGCGATCCAAATGATATCTCAACTTGGGGTCATCTCCGTTTTTCCAGTCCTCATTTAGTCTCCTGATCAGCGCCGCATCGTCCACGCACTCAGAATATGATAACATCTGTGAGTGGCCTTTTTGGGTGACTTTTGACAGCTTTTGCATCTCAGTCCCAGGATCATCACAGATGAAACACCTCGAGCCATGGCCAGGTGCAGCTATTACATCCCCTTCCATACTGAATCAATTGAGAGGTCTCAGTAGACACCTATTATTGAAGCAAGATAATAATTATTACATTTCTGGCCAAGCTATGACTTTATCCACAATTTTCACATTTTAGCGGCCATTTTGGACATCATTTTGGCCACCATCTTGGATATAAAGCAAGATAATAATACAAATATGCTTAGCAAGAGTTCACAATTGTCCTAGAACAATATTTTTGTGGTTTCTTCCCCATATTAAGTATTAAATTTCTGGCCAAACCATGACTTTATCCACAATTTTTCCATTTTGGACGCCATTTTGAATTTTGACTTTTCCCCAAGGATTTAGGAAGGAATAAATTGAGAGGTGTTTGTAGACACCTACATGAACACATTGGTGAAGAAGGCTATTGGTAAGCAATTTTTTCACAGATTTTTCCAAAAAATTATAAAATGCCCTAACTATATCTGTTCGTTCTCAATGTTTTTCAGGAGCGGATATGGTTGATCAAAGTCTTGAAGCAGAGCTGAAACAACTGGAATGCCACTTCACCTGGAACCTGGAAGCTTCTGTTCGAAGAGTGCCATGGTTCGAAGAAGCAATTGAATTCTATTTGAAATACAACTCTGAAGTTTGGCATCCCGCAGCACACAACTTCCTCGCTTTCATTGCTGCAATGAAGAATAGTTGGCCTTGTGCTCTGCAGCACCTCGCTGCAGCTGAAGAAGCTTCCCGGAAGACATCCCATCAAGAAATGAGCGAACACAATTTGGTCTTGTACAGCAATTATGCCTGGGTCCATTTCCAAATGAACAACCAGCAAGAAGCCAATTGTTATCTCAAAAAAGTGCAGAAGATAAGCGGTGAAACCAAGGTTGGAGATTCTACCTCACCGGTGAATCCAGAAGTGCTGGCTGAGAAAGGCTGGACCTTGTTTCGTTGTGGGTTTGCTCATTACAACAACGCTGCAATGTGTTTGAAAGAAGCATTGAAAAGTCGACCAGATCATGTCCAGTGGACCTTGGCATGTGCCATTGCATTGTGGCGTTGCGAGTGGAACTATAATTTATATGATTGTTTCAAGAAAGAACCTCTGGAAGGAGAGAATCTTCTCAGGCGGACCCTTGAACTTGACCCAGAAAACAGTATGGCGTCGATACATCTGGCAATGCGTTGTCAAGCTAAACATCAAATGGAAGAGGCACATTTACACTTTGGGAAAGCCTGGCACAAGGACTCAACCCATCCTCCCATGCAGAGGTACTTTGCTGATTTTTTACAACGTGAAGGTTCTCCAGAAAGTTTGAATGAAGCAATAAGAATCGTTCAAGATGCTTTGAATACCAACCCCAACAACCCATCACTTTTGTACACTTTGGGAAAAGTTTACTATCAGAAAGCGGAACTTTTGAAATGGGAGAGAATGGAACCAAAGACCAAACAAGCTCAAATTAAATGTTTATTGGACAAATCAATTGACTCTAACCAGCAATCATATGATGTGTCTGAAAAGACATTTGTAAGACCAATGTGTGATGTTGCAAGAACCTACGCTGAGGATGGGATGATAGATCGGGCACGTAGTCTCTACAATGATCTTTTCGCTGACCAAGAACGTCTGATGTGTTCAGAAAATGTTCAGATTTTGCATGCTCAATTTGGATTGTTCCTTCGGTCACAAAATAATGTAGAAGAAGCAAAGAAGCATTTTACGTTGGGCCTTCACATGAATGAGGATCCAAATTCTGCAAACATATGCAAAAATGCACTAGAGAAGTTGTCTCGACCACGATCCTGGTTTAAAAACTCAGATGGGAGCAATCCATAATTTCCTGTTGCCTCCTCTGCCACCCATGATAATTTATGTTATTGTGGAGTAAAAGGTTTGTGGTTTACACCATGCGTTTACTCTTAAAATTGATATTTATTTATACAAGTACACCCGCTCACTTCGGGAGGGGCAGGAAGGGTCATTCCTCTTTGGGGTATTTCGATTACAGTCGATCTATGGTCGGATCTCAAGAACATTGGGTGTGTGGTCATTTACCAAGTTTCTTGTGAAGAGATCGCCAAGTGGTTTAAGCATTTGAGCAAGCACTCCATTCAAAACCGTTAATGAACGGCTGGCTTGGCAAGCGCTAGCTAGCTGCTTGGTAAATGAGCACAACCCGGGCTTCCTCCCTTTCCGTTTCATGTTAAACAGCAGGAGCGAGTTTCAAAAGTTCGCGACGAAAAACGCTGCATTGGTGGCAGAAAGGATCATGTTATTAACCCAACCCTTGTGGGGTATGTAGAGCACAGTAGATCTTCGCTCAGTTCTGTAAGTAAAACGTACCTCACGGATGTCGGGATTCCTCCAAATTTCTTTGTTTGGTGTTATAAACAGAATTAGCGATTGTTCAAAAAGGTAATCATTTTTTTTTTCATGGATATTGCCCCAGACAAGGCATACAGCCACTCTAGGCAAGGGGCTAAGAGAAAGCTCGAAAAATATAAAGACAAGTACAGATACATTCAAAGTACACTGCCCCCATGCCAAATAATTAAATATCCTACAGCGCGGCATTGCCGGGGCGCCTCTGGCGCCCGGCAATACCGCAGTGCAGCTCATGGAGGCATGCTTTGGGAGGGAGAGGTGTACGCTAATTGATTGATTAATTGTATCATTAAAATCAATAAAAGATTATCACAAATTATTTTCTTAATCAATTGGCTAATAGCATAACTAAACCACTCGTGCTTCATCCGAAGATGTATATTTTAGAAATTTAATGAAATAAGTCATTAATAAAAAATTAAATAATTAATTGATTAATCAATAAATAATTAATCAATTAATCAATAAATAATTCAGTGATTAAATGATTAATCAATAAATCAAAAATATCCTTGATAGCCACATCACTTGGTCACTGTCATGTCCAAATATTAGCTTCCCAGCTCAAAGGTGCCTGAGATATTGGCCAAATGAGAAAGAAAATAAATGAATGATTAATAATGAAAAGAAATAAATAATAATCATTAAAAAATTAAATTATTAATCAATTCGGTCACAGAACACATAAACCATCACTATTCCATCAGAATCTGTAACTGAAAAAAAATTTTTTTTTTTAGTAATTAATCGAATAATTAAATAATTAATCGATTAATTGATTAATTGATTAATCAATAAATCAAAACTATCCTTGATAGCCACATTACTTGGTCACTCATGTCCAAGTATTAGCTTCCGAGCTCAAAAGGTGCCTGAGATATTGGCCAAATGAGAAACAAGTACAGATACATTCAAAGTACACCGCACCATGCCAAATAATTAAATATGCTGCAGCGCGGCATTGCCGGGGCGCCTCCGGCGCCCGGCAATACCGCAATGCAGCTCATTGAGGCTGCATTGGGAGGGAGAGGTGTACACTAATTGATTGATTAATTGTATAATTAAAATCAATAAAAGATTATCACAAAATATTTTCATAATCAATTGGCTAATCGCATAACTAAACCACTAGTGCTTCATCGGAAGATGTATCTTTTAGAAATTTAATTAAATAAGTCATTTATAAAAAATTAAATAATTAATTGATTACTCAATAAATAATTAATCGATTAATCAATAAATAATTAATAGATGAAATGATTAATCAATAAATCAAAAATATCCTTGATAGCCACATCACTTGGTCACTCATGTCCAAATATTAGCTTCCCAGCTCAAAAGGTGCCTGAGATATTGGCCAAATGAAAGAAAATAAATAAATGATTAATATTGAAAAGAAATAAATAATAATAATAATAAAAATTAAATTATTAATCAATTTGGTCAGAGAACACATAAACTACCACTATTTCATCAGAATCTGTAACTTTAAAAAAAAAATTTTTTTTTGTCATTATTCGAATAATTAAATAATTAATCGATTAATTGATTCATTAATAAATCTAAAATAGCCTTTGCAGCCAAATCACCTGGTCATTGGCATGTCCAAATATCAGCTTCCTAACTCAAAAGGAGCCTGAGTTAATGGTCAGAAGAGAAAGGAAATTTGATTAATTAAATAAGTACTTAATTAATCGCTAATAATTAAATAACTCCTCAATTAATTGATTATTCAAAAAACAAAAAATATCGTTTTTGACAAAGGACTTGCTCACTACTGTGCCGAAATTTCAGCTTCCTAGCTCAAAGGATGGCTGAGATATCGCCCGGACAAACAAGAAAGAAAGCAAGAAAACAAACAACCAGAGTGAAAACTGAGTACTCTCTTTCAGCGTGCGTCACTGCCGAGCCCCCTTCGGTGCCCGGCAATGACGATTTGCAATGACTGGAGATGGCATAGGAAAGGTGCGGTGTACAACAACCAGAGTGAAAACTGAGTACTCTCTTTCAGCGTGCGTCACTGCCGAGCCCCCTTCGGTGCCCGGCAATGACGATTTGCAATGCCTGGAGATGGCATAGGAAAGGTGCGGTGTACAACAACCAGAGTGAAAACTGAGTACTCTCTTTCAGCGTGCGTCACTGCCGAGCCCCCTTCGGTGCCCGGCAATGACGATTTGCAATGCTTGGAGATGGCATAGGAAAGGTGCGGTGTACAATAAAGCAAAACAAAATAAAAACTAGAGAGGTTCCAGGGAACCTGAACTCAACTGGTCTATATCAATATGGTTAGAATATGCGTCATGGAACCACAAACTATATAGTTTATATGTGCTAAAAATATATGACAAAAATTGATTTTTCAATATGGCCGCCCTGCAGCGCCCATTTTTGGGCGTGCAACGCCCAAATGCAATCCCAAACGAGTTTATGTCTTAAATATGCTGCATAACAAGTTTTATCAAATTTCATCAATATTTGTGACTTTTAGAGCGTAGACGTCGAATTGTTTACAGACGACAGACAGACGACAGACGGACGACGGACACTGGGTGTCGACAAAAACTCAGCTGGACATAGTCCAGTTGAGTTACTAAATAAACAAATAAAAAAATAACAAGAAAACATCTAAGACACCGGAAGTAGCAGAGGTCGGGTATAGTGTATGGGTGAGTGGAGATGGCAAACCGGGTCTTACGTCCAAACACTCGTGTGGGAGGAACCAAGTTAGAAAGTCCAACAGAACATTTGCCATCAAAATATTTGTAGAAGAAACCAAGAGTGGCAATTGACCAATGGTGAGAGAGGTTGAAGAGTTGAACCCATCTCCACACCAACCATAGACTGGACGGATTTATGGTAAAAGGCCATGTATAAGCTTCTAGGTGCATTTTGGGGTAAAAGCTGGGAACCTCACTTGTTAACATAATTAGCGCATGCTGAATTCGATTAACCCGGTTCCCAAGCCGAATTTTGAGTTGTTCGTTTGAGTTTTGAATAAAATGCTGAAGAACTTGGGCATTGACAAACTCACAGAGGAGACAATCAAATCTGCAGAAGCGTTCGTCTGCAGAATATATAATGTGCACAGAACAACCTCTGTTGATTCAGCACGACATATGTTGTTCTCCAAGACTGGTAATCCAGAAGCAATGTCACCGACAAGTGATGCTCTTCATTTCCATTTGATGCGAGTACACCATCAAGCCATGGTATGGAGAAATGCTCATTGTGCTATAGCTGACCTTCCTGCACCTGTGGAAATGGGATGGAAACGTGGTGATTCTGATGTCACTGAGTCCAATCCCAGAAAGTTGCCTCGAGATGATTTGTTGTGCATGCCAGAAGCAATGCAAGACTCGACGCTGCAAATGTCGCTATTCAGAGTTGAGATGCACATCAATGTGTGCCTGTCAGAAACAGTGATGATCAGACCCCTTGTATGAATTTGATGTAGTTTGGCAAAACAACATGTGTGACATTCCTGAATGTTTGTGCTTCATGGCCATGTGTACTTAATTTTAGAATAAATGGTTGTATGAAACATTGTCTTATTAAAACCATTTCCCATTTTATCGTGTCCAATTTCAATATCTGTTTGAATGTCACTTTCAATATGTCGCCAACCATCATTTCGACAAGACGGATTTATGAATAAGGCCATGTATAAGCTTCTTGGTGCATTTTGGGGTAAAAGTTGTAAAGTTAAAGTAAAACAACTGCATAGTGCATGTATATACATGATATATAAATGGTTGTTCAAAGAAATTGTCCAAAAATGGCAATTTGGCGGCCATTTTGTTTATGCTGATTAGAAGGTCAAACACTCAACATTCGGCTTGGAAACCGGGTTAATCGAATTCAGCATACCGTAATTATGTTAAAAAGTGAGGTTTCCAACTTTTACCCAAAAATGCACCTCGAAGCTCATAAATGGCCTTTTTCCATAAATCTGTCTGGTCTATGAGGACGGTCTCGTAAAACACTTCCCACCCAGACTATGATATGGGGGTTCAGGCACAGGTCACTCAACACATTCAGAAGGGTAAATGGCTGCATGGTGTTTAAGGCTGACGAGAAATAAACAAATAACACACGGACAAAGGTTCCATTCTGGTCAAGGTGACTTGTGATTAGATGAAGTAAACTGCGCCAGACATCTTCAACACCTCGTCTTGCTTTGTATGCAAATTGTGAAGGATCCAGTTCATGAGTTACATCTGATGTTATAAACTTCACCATCAATTTCTCCATACATTTACACAAGATGGAGGTAAGGGCAACAGGTCTATAATAATCATTGAGCTGCCTTGGGTGAACCTTTTTTGGCACGGGAATAATAATGGACTTTTTCCAACAAATAGGAACAGTGTGAGTCGCCAAAAGTAACTGAAACAATCGAGTAAAAACATTACTAAGTTCGAAACAGAACTCTTTCAGAATACAAGACTTGATGCCATCTGGACCACAATACTTCCTTTTACTCAACACCATGAAACACCTCACGACATCAGGTTCACAAATTACAGGTATGGGACACGCTCGAGTATCGAGATCCTCCCAGAGCTTCACATTTTACTTGGTTTCCTGGAACATCAAATCTCACATAAAAGTCACTCAATTCATCCACAAATTTGGAATCTGGAACATTAGTGGGCAATGTACCATCCTTGAGCCTCATTCATTCCCATCATATGCCTGAGTCCCCTCCAAGCGTTCCGAGCATCATCATCGTGTCGCTGTTCTTCAATCTTATCCTTGTTTGACCGTTTACACTTGCCAATGACAGAGCGCAGTTCTTTCTTCGGCTCCCTGAGGGCGGAGTCATTCTTCTTCAGGAATGCACGCTTCTTCTTCATCAAACAAGTTTTCACTTCAGAGGTAACCCAAGGTTTGTTATTAACCTGCGCTCGTGAAACGAAAAACGGAGTTTAGCATTCAGTTGTGTACGTGTGCCGTACGTGTCTGCATTTTTAAAATTCATTTTCTCGGCAACCGTTGGTCCGATTGACACGAAATCTTACCATTGTATAATTTTTTCATTCATAATTATGATGTCATAGGTCATGTGGTACGGACGCCATCTTGGTAAAATGTTCCACCTCCATATCTCCCAAACCACGCAATGGAAAAAATTGAAACATGGCTCATTGTCAAGTACTCCGCTTGGGGAATAAGATATGTTAATGATGATGTAATCAGTACTTTAATTATGACGTCATAATTCGACAAGTACAACACATTATGAATTTTTTTTCTCAGCAACTCTGGTCTGATGGGCACGAAATTTTCACCATAGGAGCACCTCCTCCTGTAGAATATTTTAATGATAATCATGACATCATCGGTCATGTGGTACAGGCGCCATCTTGGAAAAACTGAAAAATGGTGCACCTCCATATCTCCAAAACCGCTTCATGGAAAAAATTGAAACTTGGCTCATTGTAAAGAACTCCATCTGGGGAATAGGTGTTGTTAACGATGACGTCATTGGTGCCATAATTATATGTTATAGTTCGACAGGGACAACGCTTAGTCTGATCAGTTTGAATGTATTGGGCGTGATCTGTGCAACAATTATATTAGAGAAAATAAATGTGTGATGTCATCGCTCACGTGGTCTAGCAGCCATATTGGATGAAAGAAAAAACAATGTTCAAAAACAGAAGAGTTGGCTCGCAACAAGTTGACTGCGCAGGGCGAGTATTCCATGAATACCATCTAGTTGGGAAACGTGTGGTTCTCTCTGTGGTCACGAGGTCCTCACAGAACTTCACATAATCTGTGATCGTCTCAGTAAGTTAATCAGGGTCGTCACAAGAGTCGAAACATACATCCCAGTCTGTGCATAGGAAACAGCCCTTCAAACGTTCGTTGTCCTCCGCCTTTCTGGTTTTAACCGTCTTGCAAGGAACCGGCGTTCTTTTCACCTTTGGTCTGTACGTAGGTAAGATATGAACCACGTTATGGTTTGTACGTAGGTAAGAGATGAACCACCTTTTGGTCTGTATGTTGGTAAGAGATGGACCACCTTTGGTCTGTACATTGGTAAGAGATGGACCACCTTATGGTCTGTACGTAGGCAAGAGATGGACCACCTTATGGTCTGTACGTAGGCAAGAGATGGACCACCTTATGGTCTGTATGTAGGCAAGAGATGGACACCTTATGGTCTGATCGTCCGACCGCAGGAGCACATTTCACCACATAAACATGTTCAATGTTACCATAACATTTATCCAACGTCCTGCTACCACGGGTAGCAACATCCACATACTGATCGAGCTGAGGGAGTTCCTGATCGAGTTCACATCGATTTAAATCCCCAAGAATCAGGATCGATTGATCCACTGAATGGGCGGGCGCTCCTTTGTAACTTTCTGTGACTTGTTCCGATGCACATTTAAAGTCCGGCCCGGTGCGTACACCAGAATAATAGTGCATTGACCAAATTCCCGTGGCAGGTAGTCGGGTCGGAAAGACACCGTCAGCATCTCCACGTCTTCGGAACAGTACCGTTCACGTACCGTAAAATGTTTGGCCCAATTCAAATTGACCAACATACACAAATCGCCATCTTTGGCCTTGCCCGATGACGCGACTCTATCGGCCCTGATCATCTCAAATCCATCGAAGGACACGTCATCCCCTTCACCAAGCCATGTCTCGGTGAAACACACCACAGACGAGGTCCGATTATAACAGTCGAACCTCAGGAGGGCATCAAGTTCATCCGTTTTGTTCTTCATTGAGCGAGAGTTCATCAAAGTCAAAACAGGAAGCGGTACCTTGTGGTTTCTGGGTTTAAGCCGCTGATGAAAATCTCTACGAGAACCTCGTTTTTCTTTCCCTTAATTCTGAAAGCACCATTCAATGCCAAGTTCACAACTCTCTGCGGAGCACCACCAACACCATTGAAACGCAGGTTCAGCAAGGCCTCGCGAGTATACGTGATGACGCCATCTTGTAAAGAATGCCCGTGAAGTGAAGAACCGATACCAGCCCAACATGTGCAGCAGCAGCAAAACCCCGAAGCCATTTCGACAGCTGCAGAGGTCGTGAATCTCCATCTTCCATTAACCAAGAAAAATCCACTCAAAGAAAGCAAAGTGGCGACGAAACAACAGAAGAGTAAACGGTGTCACGTGGGGTCAGCTGCAGTGCAGCACTTTATTTCGGGGACAATAAAGATTTATTATCTCACTATAATTTACCAAATGTGAGTCCGTCCATCTGTCCGTTCGAAGGTACCGCAAAAACGGCTGAACCGATCGCAACGATATTTTGGGTGGGTAATCCTGGGACCCCTGGGAGTAAAACAGGCGATATTGTTTTTCCAGTTTTCCAATTCTGCAGTTTTTCCAAACTCGATGGAATAATATTTCCCGATATGAACAGTGATGTGGCTTTTGTTGAAATTCTACAAATACTGTTTATTCTACGTACCAGGAGAGAGAAGATCGACTCCTGACGAACTCTTCCTGTATAAACGTGCGGCTCCGCAGTAACACGGCAGCGTGTGCAAAGCGACGGAGAAACAGGTGGAGCGGCCGCTTCCGTTTTGCAGATTTCAATCTTTTTTTCAAAATGGGCGCCATGTACTGTTTAGATTTTGATGATTTGTGTGTGATATGATTCAACGGATGTTTATATGAATCGTTTAAAATAAAAAAAACCCTTCAATTTCTGATATGTTCCCTTTTCATTTGGCCTTCCCAATTTAAGCCCCGCCCATAGGGCGGGTACCGTTTGTAGTTGTTTAAAATTCAAACGTCAAATGGTGTTAGCTGTTACACGAGCCTCGATGTTGTATACAAAAAATAAAATAACGTCACTCAGCGATAATTATTTTTGCACATGGAATATATATTTTTAGATGGTATTAGTTTTATTAAAATGTTTTCCAGTAAATTGGTGATTTTGTCATAAAAATGGTAATAATAAAACACCAAACGCATGTCATTGGCCTCCGCAAGGTCGCTACGTTAACACGTCATTGCGTGACGTCAGACGTACGGACAGCGAGCGTGCGGAGCATCGAATTGATTATTGTTTGTATTCTTTTCTTTCACCAAATATAAATTTCGTGTCGACATAAACTCGCGTTTATTATCTTAAAACAATTGAGATCTGAGGTGATTGGATGATTCTGTGGTTAAAATGTTATCTTGTAGCGGTTACCGCTGGATGCACACAATCGCCTTGCACCGGCCAGAACACGGCCAGACGCGCCTCTCCCGGGCATGCCCGGACTCACTGTTCCCGGGCACGCCCGAACCTCCCGGGCACGCCCGAACCTCCCGGGCACGCCCGGTCTCGTCTTTCCCGGGCATGCCCGCTCTCGCCTTTCCAGGGCTCGCCCAGAGCGTCCGGGCATGCCCGCTATCGCCTTTTCAGGGCTCGCCCAGAGCGTCCGGGCATGCCCGCTATCGCCTTTCCAGGGCTCGCCCAGAGCGCCCGGGCACGCCCAGCCTCGACTTGCCAGGCCGCAGCCAAACACGCCCGGGCAGGTCCAGACTCGCCTTTCCAAGGCTCGCCCTTGATACCCGGGCATGCCCGGTATAGCTTTTGCCGGGCAAACTTCCCGACATAAATGTGTATATATATTGCTGCCCGATAAACGGGCTTGTCAGAATACCTGAGCTGTTTTGTTTCAATAAAGCAACTCGGACGAATTCCGTCTTTGGTCGCGTCAATTCTTTCGACTCGCGTTGGAGCGCAGTTCCTTCAATCTTTATATTTTACTAGCAGAAGTTCCCGGCATTGCCGGGCGGGGGAGGGGAGGGGAACGGGGGGGAGGGGAGGAGAGGGGGGGGAGGGGAGAAGAAGGGGGGGAGGGGAGAAGAGGGGGGAGGGATGGGAGGGGGAGGGGGGAGGGATGGGAGGGGCAGGGGGAGGAGGAGGTGGGGAGTGGGGGGGAGGGAAGGGGAGGGCCAGTCAACAATGACGTTGCAGTTCTCATGGTCGGAGAGCAGCACAACAATCGCGACATAGTCCTGCATCTTCGCAACAGCACGAAGCGGATTTTGGAGACTCACCGATCCTGTGACGCCCTCCAGTACCGGCGTTGCCGGGCGGGGGAAGGGAGACCCGTACATTCCTAACCCGTACATTTGCCCTCTCGACTCAAGCTCACTCGGACAAAAGCCTCGCACAAATTACACCGTGAAGGCCCAATGGCCATGTCTATGCCACAAATCAAGTACGTGAGCGAGTCGGGCGCACTGAATTGAAAATATATAGAACGCTCATACTCCGTGAAAAGTGAAGCCGCCGTGTCGCCATCTTGGTTAGCACGACTCGACCAACTCGCTTCGCGGATCTCGTTTGTTTTGAACGTGTGAATTACGTGCGAACGCGTAACTGAGTTTATGGCGGCAAGGCACATCACGTGATCGCTCTGAGCGAATCAGCGCGCTGCTCTGCCACCTGCTCAGATTCCGTGTATAATATTCCTCGCTGAAATGCGCTGAGGTAAATATGAATAAAAAATATGGATCTCGAAAAGATGAAAGAAAAAAAAGCCTATGTGGTGTGAATGGCAATGTTCCTCGCTGAAATGTGAAAAAACGCAATCGCTTTTCGCTCTGAAATACGTGCGAATGCGTAACTGAGTTTATGGCGGCAAGGAACATCACGTGATCGCTCTGAGCGAATCAGCGCGCTGCTCTGCCACCACCTCAGATTCCGTGCATAATATTCCTCGCTGAAATGCGCTGAGGTAAAAATATGGGAAAAAAATATTATGAAATATTATTTTTTAGGTCAGCCATGTTCTTCCCAGGCTCAATGGCCATGTCTATGCCAAATATCAAGCACGTGAGCCTCTCCGTTTAGGAGTCTATCGGTAACATTACACAAACACACACAAACACAAACACACAAACAAAAGAGCAACAGGATCATCTGGTGCTGTTGGAGTTACTGGGACCTTCTGACTGCCCTGAAGTCCACATTGAGAAGCAGGGGACATCATCATGCCGCTCACAGATTTCTTTTGTGAGGCTTGTGCCAAGGTGTGGCTTGTTGGACCACTTTTCCAGGTTAGTGCACGAGTGAAAAGCTTACATATTGGGGGGCTGAATAAATTACCGATCTGTCGAAATTTTGCATTGTGATTGCATCTTTCAGGAATCCTGCATTACCTGTATTCAGAATATCAAATTGTGCTGCTTGTCGGTACATTTGAATGAAGTAATCGGAACACACGACCATTGTTAAACTGACAAATTTTCATCTGAGTTCACCGTATTGCATATTTGGTACTTTAAATCTGCTGCTTTGCTCAAGTAAACATTTCGTAAGCCTTCGACTCATGCCTCCGAAGACCTGTATCGGTGCTCACTGTGACACTCTACCTGTACTGGAATCCCACTGTCATGCAAAGCAGGCTGACAGGTGTGTAACATACTTTCAGTGTTTCCTTTAAATAGCCTTACATACATCATTATTCAGGACAACAGTCTATTTAATGTGTGGAAATGCTGTTGACCATTTTGAGTTTCCGGGTTTTCACCAATCCTTTGATTATTTTGGAGTTCAAATATGATTGATTATTTGCCATAGCAAATGAAGGTGACAACCATTTTTGTTACCTTGAACGGGCAGGTTGTTTCACTCAAATGTAGATAACCTCTCATTTAAGGTGATGATGTTACACATTATTAGCCAAACACTATCCTACTTGTGTGGAGTCATTCTGGTATGGTGTTGGAAATTGCTGTATGGTGAAATTTGGATTACTCATAATACTCGTTCCCTCTCGGAGCAAAATATGGTGTCGGTAACCCTATGTTAGGCAGGGATCAGTGGTTAAACCACTTTGCAATATATACATATACAGGTGAAAATTGCAAGTGGTCTCCCTACCCTCATAGGGAGAGGGAAGGGGTGGTGGATTGTATTTTTTTTTACCTATGACCCGAGTTTGGTACCCCGAGCACACATGCAAAATTTGATGTAAATCGGCCAAACCATTTTCGATTCCATAAGGTTCAGACATACACACACACACACACACACATACACACACACATACACAGATAGACTTGGGAGGAGTGGGAGGGTGGGGGGAGGGGGAGGTGGAGGGGGAGGGTGGGGGGAGGGGGAGGTGGAGGGGGAGGGTGGGGGGAGGGGGAGGTGGAGGGGGAGGGCGAGGTGGGTGGTGGAGGGGGTGGGGGAGGTGGAGGGCGAGGGGGGGAGGGGGGTGGGGAAGGGGTAGGACAGAAAGGAAGGGGTAGGGGGGAAAGGGAGGAGCATGGGGGAAAGGGAGGGGGATTGGGAAGGGGTAGGGCAGAAAGGAAGGGGTAGGGGGGAAAGGGAGGGGCATGGGGGAAAGGGACGGGGAGGGGAGGGGAGGGGGAGAGGAGGGGAAAGGGGAGGGGGGAAGGGGAGAGGGTAGGGTGGAGGGAGAAGGGAGGGGGAAGGGTAGGGGGAGGGGGGAAAGGGAGGGGGAGCGGGAGGGAGGGGGAGGAGGGGAGGGGGAGGGGGAAGGGGTGGGGGGAGGGGAGGGGGAAGGGGTGGGGGGAGGGGAGGGGGCATGGGGGGAGGGCATGGGGGGAGGGGAGGGGGATGCGAGGGGAGGGGAGGGGGATGCGAGGGGAGGGGAACGGGAGGGAGGGGAGGAGAGGGGGGGAGAGG
Organism: Myxine glutinosa; assembly: GCF_964187855.1. NCBI lineage: Eukaryota > Metazoa > Chordata > Myxini > Myxiniformes > Myxinidae > Myxine > Myxine glutinosa. The sequence goes on from NC_136271.1 coordinate 4,009,449, forward strand.
GGGGTGGGGGTAGAGGGGGGAGGGGGAGGGGAGGGGGAGGGGAGGAGAGGGGGGAGGGGGAGGGATGGGAGGGGGAGAGGAGTGGGAGGGTGGGGGGAGGGAGAGGGGGAGGGGGATGGGAGGGGGAGAGGAGTGGGAGAGTGGGGGGAGGGAGAGGGGGAGGGGAGGGGAGGAGAGGGGGGAGGGGGAGGGATGGGAGGGGGAGAGGAGTGGGAGGGTGGGGGGAGGGAGAGGGGGAGGGGAGGGGGAGAGGAGTGGGAGGGTGGGGGGAGGGAGAGTGGGAGGGGAGAAGAGGGGGGGAGGGGAGAAGAGGGGGGGAGGGGAGAAGAGGAGGAAGGGGGCGGAGAGGGGCCATTTGAGGTAGCCAACTGTGTAGCCATTTGAGGTAAGGGAGGGGATGGAGGGGGAACAAACACCAGAAACGGATTTGACCAGACGCCACCAGGATTTGGAGGAAGGAGACAGGTTTGAGAGTTCATTCTTGAGTGTGGAGAGATAGTGCTTCCTGGCACTCCTGAGGGTAGACACACACTTGTTCCGAGCTTGGTGGAAGGAACTGAGATTGCCTTCAGTTGGATTAGCCTTCCAAGAGGCAAAGGCAAGTTGTTTCAGGGCAACTGCCTCACCACAAGATTCAGTGAAGCATGGACGGGACGAAGGGTAAGACAACTGAAGACGAGATGGGATAAATCTGTGCATGAGAGAGAGCAGTTTACTTTGGAAGAATTGATGTCAGAGGCAGTGGAGATGGGAGACCAGTCCAGATGATTGGCTGCGTGAAGGCCGTGCCAGTCGGCCTGAGTGAAATGCCAGACTCGGCGACGCTGAGGAGGCTCTCTGAGAATGGCCAGAGAGATGTCCACTTTAACAAGCACATGATCAGAAGAACCGATTGGGGCAGAAGAAGAGCAGCAGACATTAGCAGGGAAGTTTGTCATAACCAAGTCTCGAAGAGAAGATACACCATTGGCTGAGATCCGGGTCGGGAAATTGCCAGATTGTGTCAGTCCCAATGAGTCGCAGAAGTCCTTTGCTGAGGTGCCATGGCTGGTGAGAGATGAACCCACACCCAGCCAGCTGGCATGATGACAGTTGAAGTCGCCACATATGAGGAAGAGAGAGTTTGGAGGAGTGGATAGAAGTTTGTCCATGTTGTCAGACAGTGAAATGTAAATGGAGTCATCACTGTTTGGAGGACGGTACAGAACACATATGAACAAAAGGTGGGAGCGGAGAGGAAGCCGTAGCCAGTTTGGAGGACGGTACAGAACACATATGAACAAAAGGTGGGAGCGGAGAGGAAGCCGTAGCCAGAGGTACTCCTGGGGGTGGGTGGAGAGAGGGCAGTACACGGAGAGTGAGGAAGAGAGTTTTTGATAAAGATAGCAACCCCACCACCAGGACAAAGCTCAGGTCTATCATACTGGAGGAGGGAGTAACCAGGAAGAGATATTAAGGAATCAGAGACATCTTGAAGGAGGAAAGTTTCTGTTAAGCAGATCAAGTCTGCATTGTCAGAATGCAACCTGAATGGAGAGATCAATCAGGTTTGAGCGAAGGCCCCGGATGTTTGAGGTCCTTCCCTCCCTCCCTCCCCAAGGGGTATTCCTCCCTCCCTCCCTCCCCAAGGGGTATTCCTCCCTCCCTCCCTCCCCAAGGGGTATTCCTCCTTGCCCAAACACTGTGTAAACATGTATGAATAGCTTATTGTGCCGTTTACGAAGGAGCACCCCCTACCAGAAGTTGTTGTTTTGTATGCAACCTGTCGTTGCTGGTTGCATCATTTCTCTGGAAGTGCGTTTGTGCCGCTGATGCAGTGCCCCAATTACCAGTGAACTGGTACTCAATTTGCCGAAGGATGACAGGCTGAGTCAACCCCCCGGAGTTAATTCAACGATCGACCGGGATTCGAACTTAGGATCCCAGGATCCCAAGCCAGCACCCTAACCGTGAGGCCAACACCTGGCTGCACAAGGCGGTAAAAATATTATAAACCACAAACATGTTTGATTACCTTTTTAAACAGTCGATAATGCTGTTTAACACTGAATTGAAATAAATTTGGAGGAATCCGCACATCAGTCTGTGTTTTTCACCTCGACGAACGCACCTGATCGTAGATCTACTGTAGTTTATATACCCCACAAGGATTAACAACACGACTCTTCCTGCCTCTAACGTGGAGTTCTTCCAAGGAGTTTTTCGTGGAGTTTTTCCAAAGTTGCTTCTCATAACAAAAGTGATAACACTTTTGATAAAACCACAATATTAATGATGTTACAAAACAATATCCCCACTCTCCAAGTGGTTTTGTGACTTGCAATAATTTTGGGGGGGGGGGGGCAACCCCCCAGTAGACCCTGTTGTGGAAAATCAATCATGTCCACAACTTGTCCCATAGGTAGGTTTAATCTCAATTAGATCTCTGACATCATCCTGTAAAAATACAGTCATGCAATAGATATCAGGATCTTGGTATCATACAGAGAGGATCGATATAATGGTCAAAGCAAGCAAGCCTAGCATATATGTGCGAGTCTCGCATATACGTACCATTCAAAACTACATGTAAAGTAAATGTCACAGGAGTGGCCAGTGTCGCGGACGTCCCAGGTTTTATATACGCCCTTCAGTGGCTGAAGCGAGAATCTCCCCTGGGTTCAACTTTGGTATAATTTCACTACATTCTCCCCGCCTTTAGAACTATACTGCCGCTAGGCAGATCGCAAGCGTGCGTTAGCATTAATTGATTGGGTACGTCATTGCATGTCAGTCGGTCCACCCGTAGCGGTCGGGGTGGCGAACTACCCTGCCAGCCCGTGTCCGGAAACTACCGGGTATGGCGTCCCCAAGCCCGGAGTCCCCTGCGTCGGAGTAGCCGCTGGAGGCAGGTGTAGGAGGGGGCACCTCAGAGCCTTCGGGCAAGGGTGTAGGTGACGACAGAGGTGACGGCAAAGGTTCCATAGAGGAAGCTTCGGTAGAGTCCATAGACTCGTAGATCGGTTCGTCGATATCCCTATAAGGGACGACGACCCCACAAGGGGCGAGATGGCGTACGGAGACGGTGGACTCGCGTCCATCCGCCGTCATCACGCACGCATGCTCAGGATTAGCCTAGAGTACCTGCACCTTATCCACCAAGGGGTCGTACTTGCTTGTGCGCACCGCTCGTTTGAGATAGGCTGGCCCGGGCTCAGCGAGCCAGCTGAGTAAAGATCGGATACTACCCGAGCTTCTAGGGTGGTGGAACAGCCTTTCGAGGGGAGTCTGGTTGGTGGCCGTACATAGGAGAGCCCTGATCGAGTTCAGGGCCGCAGGTAGCGACCAAGCCCATTTATCGAGACCCCGGCCGAGGGTCCGGAGGCTTAGCGTGACGGCCCTCCATATAATCCCATTGAAGCGTTCTATCTGCCCATTCGCCTGGGGTCTGTACGGTGTGGGGTAACTCGAAGCAACATTATTTTGGAGCAGATAACCTCGCACCTCCTGCGACAGGAACACCGCACCCCGATCGGTATGCACGTAGGCCGGATATCCAAACATGGAAAACAAATTCTGCAGACACCGTATGACTGTGGCTGCCGTCATATCCCCGCACGTATAAGCAAAAGGGAATCGTGAGTACTCATCAACGATAGTGAGCAGATAGCGAGAGTTGCTCGACACCGGCAGTGGTCCTTTGAAATCCATTGCCAATCTCTCCCAAGGCCTAGTAGCCCTAACCAGCGTCCCCATGGGAGGGTTGAAAAAACGCGGCTTGAGTTCCGCACATATAGCGCAGTCTCGGCAGATCCGGCGGATCTCTTCAATCGAGTACGGCAGATTACCACAACGCACAAAGTGAGCAAAACGTGTCACCCCAGGATGACACATAGTGTCGTGCAAAGCGCGCAGCCCCTCCAAAGTTACGATCCCCGCGCACGTAGCCGGCCTCGATAAGGCGTCGGCGACCAGGTTATCCTTCCCTGGGCGGTATTTGATGGTGTAGCAGAAGTCGGCGAGTTCGATACGCCAGCGAGTGATTTTCTCATTCTTAATACGTTGAGCATGTAAGGTGTCATACATGAACTCAACGCTCTGTTGGTCCGTGATGATTTGGAAGCATCGCCCGAGTAAGTACGGTCGCCATCGCCGAATCGACTCGACGATCGCGTATGCTTCCTTTTTATGACAGACGAATGCCTCCGCTCAGCGGAGGTGAGAGTCCGCGAAAAGAAAGCCACAGGGCGCCCCCCCTGGGAGAGAGTCGCCGCTATCGCATGATCCGAGGCATCACTTTCCAAGGCGAAAGATTCGCTCTCGTCGACCGTCGCCACAGCGGCGCCCGCGATGTCGGCCTTAAGGCCCCCGAAGGCCGCCAAGGCGGCCGGGCTCATGGGGAACGTGTGGCAGGCCATGAGGGGGCGGAGCTTCGCAGAGAAATTTTGCGCCCACTTTGAATAGTGGGCGAACAGCCCGAGAGCTCGTTTCAGCGAAGCTCGATCGCCGGGCGGGGCCATATCAAGCAAAGGTCGCAGACGCTCCTTATCCGGAGAGACTGAGCCAGGGGTCACGGTGTACCCCAGAAGATCTATCGTGCATTGAGAGTAACGACACTTAGCCTCGTTCATGGTTAGGCGATACCGATGCGCGACCTTGAGGAAGCGCTTCAGATTAGCATCGTGATGCTACTGGTCATACCCACAAACCGTAAGATTGTCCAGATAGACAAAGACATCTGTCAAGTTCTCCTTAGTAACGAGGTCGTCCATAGCCCTGTGAAAACAGGCGACTCCGTTCGTTTCCCCAAAAGGTAATCGGGTGAACTGGTATAACCTTTGACCCGATTTGAAGGCGGTATAGATGCGATCAGCCCTAGAGATGGGGATCTGATGATACGCACTACGCAGATCAAGAGTGCTGTAGACGGAGTACTGGGCCACCAGCCGTACTAGCGCGTCCATCCCCGGTAAGGGGTAGGCGTCCAGCTGTGTAAAGCGATTAACCGTCTGTGAGTAGTTGATTACCATGCGCCGGCAATGGGCCTCACTTCGCACCACTAAGACCTGCGCCCGCCACGGCGACTGGCTAGGTTCGATAACACCGTCCTTTAAGAGTTGGGCCGTTTCTTCCGCAATAAATTGCGCGTCCGCCCGTGAGTAGCGCCGCGATTTTACCGCTACAGGAGCGCAGTCAGTGGTCAGGTTGGGGAAGAGCGAAAGAGGCTCAATTTCCATTTTCGCGAGTGCACACCCAGCAAGCGTGTTCGTCCCACCGAATTCAATTTCCAAACGTCCATGCCGCTTAAGAAAATCATGTCCTAACAGGATGTCCGCACATAAAGCAGGCAAGACCATGAGATGTACATCGGAGCACATGCATCCCTTTATTACAAGTTTCAATCGACACTCCCCCTTCGTGCTGAGCCGAAGGCCTTGGAGGCCATGAAGATCCGTCGTGTAGTCCCGATGACCGGCCAGCCATGTTGTCGCACCAGCCGCTGATCCATGAAACTATCCGTAGATCCTGTGTCGATTAGGGCCCGCGCAAAAATGCCTTCGACCAAGAGTGGGATAATGGCCCGATCCAGGCCAGAAGATCCGGCAGGTATTGCGCCGTCCGAGCGAGAAGATCGCGCCTCGCGCGTGGATCCCACACCGGCTGCAGTTTTCCGGTCGTTCGAGGAGCCTCCGGAGGGCCCCCGTGCCAAACGCATAGTTGGTCGTGCCGATCCAATAGCGTGTAGTTCGTACGAGCCGCCGTCAGAGGGCGCTCGTGTCACGTGCGAAAGATCGCAGTCAACATGTGCTCGATCAAGAGCGTATAGTTCGTACGAGCTGCCGTCAGAGGGCGCTCGTGTCACGTGCGAAAGATCGCAGTCAATAGCACTTTCACTGCCGTCAGATGGCGCATGCGCATGCACATCAAGAGGGGCTTTCAAAGCCGGAACTTTTTGTTTGTTTGAGGAAGGCGTTCGATCGCCAGTCGAGGTCGGTAGCTCCGCGGCCGGTCGCGTTCGCGTCATTTGTTGCGGCGGCCCGATGTATTTCACCAAGGACATGCGTGCAGCCAGGGGCCCGGGAGGAGGAGGACAGCTCATCAAGGCCGGGTGAGGCACCCCGCTCTGTGCTCGGTCCGCTGGCTCGGCGATAAGCCCGTTCAAGGTCGCGCGTGCTCGTGAGCCCCGCGCGGCCTTCTTGCAGACTTTAGCAAAGTGTCCTTTTGTAGAACACAAATGGCATATGGCTTCCCGAGCCGGACACGCTGACCTAGGATGCTGCCGATTGCCACAAAAATAACACATCGCGTTCCAGTCAGGCCTGGGCCTTGCTGCTGTAGCTGCTGCCAGGCCGGAATCCGAGTCCACCTCGGGAGCGGCCAGGGGCTCGGCCGCAGTCGAGCCCGCACCCGTATCCTCGGCGGAAGCACTCTCCGGTCGCGCGAGTTGAGAAGTCCCCGCGACGACCCGTGCGTGATCATAAGCGGTGGATTGTTTCCGGGCCTCAGTGTAAACGTTGGCCAATCGTAGAGCCTCCGCGAACGTCAGGTCAGCTGTCTCCAAGAGCCGGAGTCTCAGATCTGTAGAGCTGATTCCAGAGACGAAAGCGTCTCGGACAAGATCGTCTTGGACTTGCTCGTGTGTCCGTACCTCTTGGGTGCTGTCCGCGAGGAGGTGCCGCAGCTCCTGAGCGAAGCGGTCGATCGACTCGGTTGGCTGTTGACGTCGCGTGGCGAGCAGATGCCTGTTGTACACCACGCTCCGTTTCCTAATGTAGAGTCGCTTTAGCTCTTCCACGGCGGCATCGTACGTCGCATAACGAGAGATGCTCCTGTAAAGTTGGTGGTCGACCTTGGTCTGTAGCACAGCCAGCTTCCTTTCAGCGGTTGGTACGGTGTCCTGCGCGCCGAACTGGTTCTCCAGCGTTTTGAGCCAGTGAGTGAACACCGAGCCCGAATCCTCAGCTTGTGGGTTGGAGCCGAGTCTCGGTACATCGATCATCTTGTGCCCCGCCATTTCCGTAGATCGTAATTGAGATTAAGTGTTGTGGAAAATCAATCAGGTCCACAACTTGTCCCATAGGTAGGTTTAATCTCAATTAGATCTCTGACATCATCCTGTAAAAATACAGTCATGCAATAGATATCAGGATCTTGGTATCATACAGAGAGGATCGATATAATAGTCAAAGCAAGCAAGTCTAGCATATATGTGCGAGTCTAGCATATACGTACCATTCAAGACTACATGTAAAGTAAATGTCACAGGAGTGGCCACTGTCGCGGACGTCCCAGGTTTTATATACGCCCTTCAGTGGCTGAAGCGAGAATCTCCCCTGGGTTCAACTTTGGTATAATTTCACTACAGACCCCTCATGGCCCGATTTTTAAAAATGCTGTGAACAAACTTTGGTACAACACAGGTGATGAAGGTTGTTGTCAAGTTTCATCAAAATTGTGTGTGTAGTTTCTGATAAGAAAGCAAATACCTATTTTGAGGGTGAAACCTGCAATTCCAGTTTCGGAGAAGAACTTGTAGGTGTTTACGGACGGACGGATGACGTGCCATCGCATAAGCTCACCTGAACTTCGTCCCAGGTGAGATACTCATAAGGATAATATGACTCCCTGTTGCTCCCGGAGTGACCAGGTGGACTGGTGAAGAAGATTCATTGTTGATCTGATTAATTAAAACTTATGTTTCAATTTGTAAACATTCAACATGACCTCGTTTCATCATTATCATTTGAATATTCTGTACCTGTCATTTGTTGTACCTTATTTATCCAACGGTCTCATTCGTAAGAGATTCAGAGAGCAAGTGAATTGATGATGCTGTTTGAACAAACCAATTGTCGTGTTCTCGTTGGAATCAAGTGAAACTTTAACAAATGCTCGAATGTTCGGTTAATACCGTAGTTTGCAGAGAGGGCGTGTCGGTTTCGGTGATGAGTCAGTTTCGGGAAACAGAAGGTATTTAGTCACGTGGTAATTCATATAAAAACACCATCGCTCCTGAATCACAACACTCGTTCCAGTTCTGTGTTCTCATCGTGGATTGCAGGTGAGTGAGCTACATGTGAATGGATGCAGGTGAGTGAGGTACATGTGAATGGATTGCAGATGAGTGAGCTACATGTGAATGGATTGCAGATGAGTGAGCTACATGTGAATGGATTGCAGGTGAGTGAGCTACATGTGAATGGATTGCAGGTGAGTGAGCGACATGTGAATGGATTGCAGGTGAGTGAGCTACATGTGAATGGATTGCAGGTGAGTGAGCTACATGTGAATGGATTGCAGGTGAGTGAGCTACATGTGAATGGATTGCAGGTGAATGAGCTACATGTGAATGTGAAATTCGTCATCGTTATCTTGTTCAGGATGTAATAAAAAGTATGTTTTGTACCTGTTATCTATTTCTGGATAATCCGAACACCCAGATAAACACCTTTACTAAAATCAATGATTGCTGGTGAGGTCTGATGAGAATGTCGTCAAAACGTGATTATTATTTTTCAGGACAAACGGTGAAAACTACCTTTTGGTGCCAACAAGGTTAGTGCCGAGCTGTGTAGATGTTCATACCCATAAACAAGCATCCTAAGGTAAAGGTAATCTTTTTACACAAATATGGCAGGACTTGGGTCGGTACAGACATGATGTGTACATTGGTAGGATGGTGGCTTAAAGAAAGGATTGTCTAAGGTATGAATGTTGATATAGATTGCAGGTATCCCGACTGGGTTCGAATCCCGATTCGACCATAAACTGAGAGTAGTGGCAGCTCGGTGTATTACAAAGTGCACGATCCATTGGATGAATTCTAAGCTTGGTGTCCTGCCTCCTCACATTAGTTGATAGAGGTTAAAGATCCAACGTTCTGTTTCGTGATGATTAAGGAAGTTATCGCGGGCATCCTGAATAAATTACAATTTCCTGCCCTATAGACCCTGTTACACCCTTTAGATCCTGTTCGACCCTATAGATCCTGCTCGACCCTTTAGATCCTGTTCGACCCTTTAGATCCTGCTCGACCCTTTGTAACCCCTAAGACGTGTTAGACTCCATTCCACCGTTTAAGACCTTCACACCTTTAAATACCCTTTAAACCCTGAAGATCATTTTAGACCCCGAAGATCTTTAAAGACCCTCTAAGACCCTCCATTACCCACCAGAACTCCAACACCGTTTAGACCCCCAAAAAACCGCCGAGACCCCTAAAACCCCTCAACCTCAAGACCTTTAAAGACCACTAAGGCCGTTTAACACCCTATTTATCCTTTACTACCCCGAAGCCACCTTAGACTCCCTTCTGTTGTTTAACACCTTTAGTGCTTCACACATGTCAGACCTTTAAATACCCTTTAAACCCCGAAGACCCTTGAGACTCTTTTGAACCCGAAGACTCCGAATATCCTTTGGACCCTTAAAGACCCTTCAGATGCTTTAGAACTCTAAGACCCTGTTACACCCCTTAGAACCCTCAGACCTTTTAGATGCTCTTTGAACTTTTAGAACCATAAGATCCTATATATCCTTGAGAACCCATAAGACCCGTTTGATTGCTTTCTACTGTTTAAGTCTGGTGTTGGCTTTGCGGTTAAGGTGGTTGGCTTGAAATCCTAATGTCTTGGTTTGAGCCCGTGTCAAGCCGTTGAATTAACACCAGGTGGGTTGACTTGGCATGTCCATCCTTCCGAGGTCAGAAAAATGAGTACCAGCTGACTGGAAATGATGCAACCAGCAGCTACAGGCTGCACATGAAACCACCACCGTTTAAGACTTTCACACCTTTTAATATCCTTTAAACCCTTAACATCCTTTTAGACTCTTAAAACTCTTGGGACTGGTCTTAACAGGTCCCTTTAGACCCTGTTACTTCCTTTAGAATCCTGAGACCCTTTAGAACTACAAGACCCATGAAGACCATATAGAACCCTTAAACCCTTCAAGACCACTTAGATCCACAAGACTATTTAGACCCTGTTACATTCTTTAGGACCCTAAGATCCTCTAGGACCCCAAAGACACTTTATGACCCCCTAGACCCTTTAGATCCTTCAGGCACTTAAAGACTCCCAATACCTTTTAGACCCCTTAGATCCTTCAGGCACTTAAAGACTCCCAATACCCTTTAGACCCCTAAGACCCATCAGACATCGAATACCCTTCAGAACCCAAACACCCTTTAGAACCCTTTGACCGTTTGACCCCTAAAACCCCCTGAATACCCATGAAACTCTTTAGACCACAAAAACCCTCTTTTTTTTGTATACCAAGTCAAGGCTCATATAAGAGCTAACACATGGAACATATAATAAAGGGAGCAGGAGAGAAGAAGGGGAGAGAGAGGGAAGCACAACAGTAGAGAACAGGGACATCGGGAGATCTGTGGAAGAGAGAGGGCTGGGGAATGGGGGTGGGGGCAGCGGTGGGTTACACAGGATAAACATTTTCAAGAAACAACAACAACAACAGGCATTTTAAGGCCATTCTCCCTGCAGGAGCGGGGGTTAGCCTTGCGGTCCCTGTCGGAGAATGTGTTAAGACTCAGGAGACTCCAATATGACCGAAACAGCTTTATAAAGTAAGGATTTATTATAATTACTAAGTCACTTGTTTCAATTCAATAAAGACTACAATAGCTAAACGGATTGTTAATTCAAGTCGTTGGTTCTTCTTCTTCGGCCGGGCCTCTCTCAGCGCTGTTCACAGGGTTCCGTTCCATTCCGTAGGTCAGAGCTTCTGGTGACAAGTCTCCTGACTCATAGTTTGCTCTGGTTTATATGGGCCTTGTCGCGCTAATCCCTTCTCCGCAAATGCCCCGAGGTCATGCATGCTCGCCCCACTGGCACCAGCTCGCTCCCCTCCTGCTGCGAGTTCCATTTACCAAACAATAGGGGGGTGCTCCAGCCTGGGGCTGTGACCAGGTGGACAAGAGATTACCATGTTCGTGCACATTCTTGGCATTCATTTACGAAATCGTCTATCTGCTTCGTTACCAGTCTTAATCAATGAGTTACCAGTGCCAATCAATAAATTACACTGAGTTACACTTCCACAATTCCCTCATCTTTTTGTTTTTGTTTATATTAACCATTAATCTAAACATCAATATAAGTAAACAATCAATCACTACAAGTAAACATCAATACAAGTATAAGTAAATAATCAATCACTGCAAGTAAACATCATTACAAGTATAAGTAAATAATCATAACTTTGGTAATCAAATTCCCTTAGGCATACACCGTCATCCTGCAAGAATCACAAAACATTTCGTTGGTCATGGCTCCTTCCGTATTGTTCAATCTATTGCATTTGCATCACAAATATCTTTTCAAAACAACACTTCACCATCACCAAGATACAACAATTTCACTTCATTTTCAAGTTTTGTAAAGCATCTGCACCATCTGGCAAAAACGTTTGCCTCCACACAAATGTTGACTTTGTTTGAAAGGAAGGGCTGATCACTTGTGTTTGAATCCAGGTATGAAACATTTTCTCCTAATGTCTTCATAGCTCCTGCACTACTTCGTGTAGGATTTCGCTGTTGTGGTAACATTGCGGAGTCATAGACTGACCCTGCTCTCCTTGTAGCATTCTTGCCACTTTTTGCTGTAAACCATAGTAATTCCTGAACAAGGCCTTCACCCAGTTGTAGTCGACTTGCCTCCTCCCTCATTGTGAGTGGGCAGCAAGTATTGGTGTGACGTTGATTGGCCAGCAAGATGTGGAACAGGGATGCCGGATGCATCCACAATGATGTTGGGACCATGGTGTTCAGGTCATCCATGGTCCATACCAGGAGTGGCCCGCAGAATCGTGCACAGCTGTTGTAAAAAGGCACAGCCATTGGTTTGCAGCTCCATGCTGGCTCCCCGGAAGTTGGTGAAGTAATAACATATGTCCCCGCATTTCACAGAGGTTGCAGGTAAAATGTCGTTGTCCTGCAACTTCTGATGTGATGAATGTTCGAAGCCTTCGAACAAGAGTAAGTGATCGCCTTTCTTTCATATGTTGCAGTGTGATCCAGGCAAATGGTCACATAAATTTCCTTGGTGAAGGTAAGCATTCATCTCCAAGTTACACGGGAGAATGTCTTCATCATTCTTTGAGGAAGAGGGTGTATGCCACGATTAACTTCATTTTTTAGCCACAAATTTTCTTTCTCGAACTTCTTCCCAATTCCGTTAGCACTCCCTTCAAAATGTGATCTCGTCTTATCCTTATGCTCAGTCACATCTGAATCTGCTTTCCACACACACTGAATCAGATAGGGTACATCTTACCATGAAATCAGCATAATCATGTATATCTTCCGACAGTTTCACATTCAACAATTTGTTGTTTTCCCTTACAACATTCAAAAAGTTATATTCATTTATATGCGTCACACAAATAATATTCAATCAGGTATGTATTTGACTACTAAACTAAGAATAGCATCCACAATTGCTTTCAGGTTAATATAGTTCAAAAATAACTTGTGCAGGTATTTTAGCACTACTCTAAGAAAATAAATTGTATATGATTACAATCACAAACAGGAATATCTAATTCCCAACAAAAATTTTCCCAAACCAACAAATTAAGCATAATGTATTATTACCATAATTCCTCTCCACTTTTTCTTTTCCGTTTTTTTTTTTTTTTTTTTTTTTTTTTTTTTTAACAGTGTGTCACTCGTGGTGATATGAGTTCACTGATATTGTAATTGACACAACTCATAACATTGTCGTTATGCCATTATCTTAATTCTTCTGTATTCATTTGCAACATCACTTGATTTAATCTTTTAATCTCAGTATTTATGTCGCCATAAAAGTCTTCCTTTTCTGGTTCCACATTTCTTTCCTCATTTGTCACTTCATGCGTTATCATCGTGTTGTTGGTTACCTTATTCAAACACACCGTCACTAAGGCTTTCAAGCAAGCCACCACTAAAACAATTGCCAATATAACTACTAAACCAACAAACAAATATTGGAGTATCTTAGCTACCACCCCTCCAAATGTGTTTCCCAACCATGCAAAGGCACCCCCTTTTATATAATCGTGGTATCTTGCTCCCTCTTGTCTGATTGTATCGGCTATGTTATAAATTTCTTCTGACTCATCAGGTATGTACGTACAGCAATCTGTACCAATGACTTCACATGTACCTCCTTTTTCTGCTAACAGCATATCTAATGCCATACGATTTTGTAATGCCATCGTTCTTGTTGCTGCCAGCTCTCTTGTAAGTTTTTCCAATCCACTAGCTGTTTTATTTGCCAACTTCTCCATAGCCAATGCCATGTGCCTGAGTTCTCGCCCTGCCTTCCAGGTTCCATAAAATGGAAATATTACCATTCCAATCCATTCCCCCATGCTAATAGTTCTTTTCTGCCTAGAATGCAGGATATGCGTTGGTGACTTTGTTAACAGGCGCATGTGTGGAAGCACAAACCCCAGAAAACATGTTCCGAACCATCCCGAGGGAAGATACGGATATGCCTTGTGTCCACATATAAAATACGTATTATTATATGTCCATGTGTTGTCCATTCCCCACATGCCTTCCCAATATAAAGCTAAACCCTTCGTGCCATTTGGTCCTAGTGGGACAGGTGTTCTCATCCAGCCTTCTTCGTGACCATAATTGTGGCATTTAGAGGTTCCCATAGACCTGTTATGCGTAGGCGTTTGGGGTCTGGTGATACACATTAATCCTGTCATTTGCTGCTGGACGGTCATGTAAGAGGGCATTTTGTTCTTATCATATGTAGGTCTATAACTGTCCTTAAATTGGTTACAATTATATCCCCCTTTTTGCCATCCCACTTCCCCGGACAGTTGGCCGTTAAAATCTGATGCTATCAGGGTGTGAGGGAAGCGGCTACATAACTCCGCCCAACCAAAAGGAACTGCCTCCAATGGTACTCCGATCTCACTAGAATGCGGCATTTGTGTACATATCCAACAATTACTTTCATTTGCTATAGCAGCCCTTGTATGGGCTAAATGTAAAAAAGTATTAATCCCGTGTAATCCATCGGGTTCTAAAGGTGTGTCTTTATCCTTCATCAAACTTCTCTTCTGCTTTTGTCGTTCCGCATGATCATATATCTGTATATCATTTGCTGGTGTTGCGTTTTGTTCCCTCATTACCCCAAAATAATCCATACAACACAGAGTCCCCACTACTAGAGAACCAATTCCTAGGATAAATATCACCATTTTCAAGGAGTATCTGAAGTAGAAGTCTCTGGTTTCCCTCGATTGGTCGGCTTGTCTTGATAAGGTGTTTCCCTTTGTCCCACCTGTATCCATCTGTAAAACATGTGAGCTACCCCTTGTATATGTCCGTACCTATAACATAATTACATGTCAATAAAATTCAACATCGTAACTAATAAACTTCCTAACAGGTTAATGAAAGAAAATCCCTAAAAATTCCTTATTATTTAACATCAATCTGATTATTTGCCTTTCCCTGATTCCCTTATATCCCGGGGTCCACCTAACTCCCTTGATCATGAGTGTAATTGTGCTACATTATCCCTCATGCTGTACTAATATCAGTAGGTAATTGTATGTCATGTAGGCAAATAAATGTCGCTATCTCAAGTAGGACTACTACATGATGAAATAATCAATCACTACAAGGGGCGTTAAAATGTAATTCAAATGAATGTAAATCACGAGTATCATTTATCCGCCACTGAATGTTCTGCTGGGCTGCTAGGTGCAGCCTCATTTTCTGTGGGGCCATCCACTTTAGCACCATGTGCTCGCTTGCAATGAGAGGCATGAATCCAACTTGGTCTACCTTGGCATTTTACTGCAGTATGCGTTGTCAACAGCACCTGATGTGGTCCTGACCATCGTGGTGTCAACGCAGTTTTTCGTTTGAAAATTTTGATGTACACATAATCTCCAGGTTGAAAAGAATGACACTCATTCTCTGCAGGTTCTGGTAAAGCTTCCTTCACCTGGGAATGAAACATCTTCACAATTTTGGTCAATTCAATACAGAAAGAGTACATCAAATCATCCATCTGGTGAATATCCATCTCCTTGATCATCAGGGGAGGTGAATGAGGTACCCGCATTGGTCTCCCCATCAAGATTTCATGCGGGGATAATCCCGTTCTCCTATTGGGAGTAGCCCTCATTGCGAGGAGTGCAAGTGGAATGGCATCTGGCCATTTCAAGTTGGTGTCCGCACAGATTTTGGCCAGCTTGTTCTTTATTACTCCGTTATGTCGTTCCACTGCTCCCGCCGATTGGGGGTGATAAGGACAGTGAAGATGAAGGTTTATCTGCATTGTCTTACCCAATTCCTTAATAACATCTGCTGTGAAATGCGTACCCTGATCAGAAGAAATCCTGCAAGGAACTCCAAAGCGACATATGAAGTCCTTCAACAGAATCTTCACCACTGTTTTGGCATCTGCATGTCGACAAGGGTAAGCTTCTACCCATTTTGTAAACATGTCTACAATCACGAAGACAAACTGAAATCCAGCGCACTTTTCCATTTGGATAAAATCCATCTGTAAATGTACAAACGGATCTGACGGTGCGGGATGAGCTCCTGGTGTAGTCTTTTCACCTTTGCCTGGATTATACGTCTGACACAACTGACATGTAGCACAACACTGCTCTGCCACAAGTGTAAACCCAGGTGCATACCATTGTTTTAACACTGATGCACACATTCCTCCTTTACCTGTATGACTCACTCCATGAGCCAGACGAGCAATCCATGGCAACAATTGGCGAGGGGCGACAACACGTCCATCGGGAGTAGTCCATAATTTAGATTCTTTGTCAAATGTGCATCCAGTCTGTACCCACACCTCTTTTTCCCGGTCTTCCACCACTTCTTGCATAGCGCTGATGTCTTGCAGCGTCGGGGTATTTTCAGGAACCCTTACAGGTCCCTGTATGATCACCGGGTCTTGTTCCAAATGTGCCGCAAGCTTCGCTGCTTCATCCGCCCTTGCATTTCCCTGTGAGACCTCATCTCTTCCTTGTGTATGGGCCTCACATTTTACCACTGCAATGGCCGATGGTAGAAGGATTGCTTCCAAGAGGCTAGCAATCAACCTCCCGTTTTTTATTTGGCTTCCCGAAGATGTCAAAAATCCTCTCTGTTTCCAGAGAGCACCATAATCATGAACGACCCCATGCGCATACCTGGAGTCTGTATAAATGGTTACTCTCTGGCTTTCCGCTAAATGACAGGCTCTAGTTAATGCATACAGTTCTGCCTGTTGAGCCGAGTAAGTGTTTGGTAATTTCCCACTCTCCCATGTCTCAGCATCTGTGCATACTGCATATCCCGTCAGTAGTTTACCGTCCAATGCTCTTGATGATGATCCGTCAACATACAGTACCAGATCTGCGTCTGGGATGGGAATGTCCTTCAAGTCAATGCGAGGCACTAGTGCATGTGCCAATACCTCTGCACAATCATGGGGCTCACCATCTTCCTCTGTTGGCAACATAGATGCTGGGTTCAGCGTTGGGCAACGCTGAATGGTGAGGTTTGACGGTGCCAACAATCCTAGTTCATACGTTGTAGCCTTTGATGCTGAAAGGTGCTGTATTCCTGCCTTCAGCAAAACCGTCGCCACGGCATGCTCAACAAGGAGAATTAAGGGGCACCCCAGGACTATTGTAGCTGTGGCTTCTACTGCATACGATGCTGCTGCCACTGCTCGCAAGCACTGTGGAAACCCTCGTGCTACTGGATCCAATCGAGTGCTGTGATACGCTATAGGGCGCAGTTTTCCCCCATGTTTTTGCGCCAACACCGATTGGGCAAATCCTCCTTTCTCATGTGAGTAGAGAAAGAAAATTTTTTCATAATCCGGCAGTCCTAAAGCAGGAGCTGATGCTAAGGTATCTTTCAATGTCGTAAAAGCTCGTTCAGCCTCCGGGGTCCATTTCAAAGGAATTGGACTGTTTGGTAAGCTGATGTCCAGCAGAGGGCGAGTCAGTGATGCATAATCAGCAATCCACTGATGGCAAAACCCTGTTGTCCCCAGGAAAGATTTCATCTGCTTGACAGTTGTAGGTTTTGGGAGTGCCCAGATCGTCTTTACACGTTCAGGGCAAAGTCGTCTCGTATCTCCTTTCAGAATATGTCCTAAGTATTTCACCTCTTCCTTCCAGAATTGCAACTTATCTCTCGAGGCCTTGTGGCCTTTGTCTGCTAATGCTGTCAGTAGCACAACAGTGTCCTGTTTACATGCTTCCTTTGAAGTCGAGCATATGAGAAGGTCGTCAACATATTGTACCATCACTGAGCCTCCAGGAAATTCAATGTCGCTGAGGTCTTCATGTAGAGCACGTGAAAACAAAGTTGGGCTCTCTGTGTACCCTTGTGGTAGAACAGTCCAAGTGAACTGTGAGCCTTCGTACGTGAACGCGAACAAATAACGCGAATCCTCATGAATGGGTACACTAAAGAACGCCGAACATAAGTCCACCACGGAGTAGAACTTTGTATTGCTTGGAATACTTGACAGTACAGTGATGGGATTAGGGACCACCGGATAGGCTGGGATGACACAATCATTAATTGCTCGAAGATCCTGTACAAATCTCCAGGTAGTCTTGCCTGGCTTCTTCACAGGTAAAATAGGAGTGTTGCACATGCTCACGGTGCGAACTATAACTCCCTGATCCGCCAATGATCGAATCACTGGTGCAATACCAGCTTTTGCCTCTGGTCTCAATGGATATTGGCGCTTTCTAGGCAGTGGCTTAGAATCATCTACTGTGATCCTTACCGGTGCCACACTCTTGATCCGTCCCACATCATTCGGATGCGTTGTCCACAAGCATGTTGGTATTTGATCGAGTGGGTCCGGATCCCCGTTGGTGTCGGAGCTGAGTAGGTATAGCCCAACATTTTTAGTGTTAATTGGTTCATCAATCATGATGAAGGTTGAAGAAAGCGCCTGCTCTACAAGCTGCCAGCAAAATCCGTCTCCATCTAAGTCATAAAGTGGGGCTTGTTGAATTTCTCCCATGTATCTCATGTTTTTGCAATCTTTCAAAGTTGCAATCATTGTTCCAACATCTTTTGCTTCATATCCTTGTGCCACCGCTAAGGTGACGTGTGGGGTTGTTGTTTCTGGTTGATTCCACAGGAGTTGTTGATCTGGCGTCAAAGACACTGACATGCCAATTCCCTGTTCTCCTACCCACAGTGATGTTATATGTACATCATACCTTGTGTCCAGGTATCTCGAAACCTTCTCTGCATAGGACACCTCCTTCCCTATAGGGTCATGACATGTCGTACAGTGAAGATCAGTCTGCCATTTCAGAGAGTCCATCAAGTAGCTGTCTACCCACTCCTGTACTTTGGGCATTGCAACCTTCAATGTCATAAAACTATCGTACAAAAGTTCTGCCATTTGTGTATCATTGATTTCCCATCGATGTGTTCTTGGTTCTATTGCGCTTTGTAGCATATCAATGACGAAGTCGTGGGAATGTTCTGGCATTTCTAGATACACTCCGTTTTTCTTACATATGACAGTACAGTTCAATTTGCACAATAAATCTCTTCCCATCAAATTTACTGGAACGCCAGATGCCACAAGAAAGGCATGTTGTGCAGTCAACGGGCCAAGTTGGACACGTAATTCCTTTGTGACAGGCGTATGTATGGGAACCCCTGATACTCCTACCACCGTCGTATAGTGTTTTGACAATGGTATATTGGGAAAGTCTGCTCGTCGCAACGTGGAATGCGTGGCCCCCGTATCGACTAAGAAAGGAGCCTTGCATCCGCCTACTGTCAGATTAACATTTGGTTCCTGTGCAGCCGACCTTGAAATTAAAGGAAGTGCTGCCACTTGGTCATTCTGATCTAGTCAGAAGGGCGTTGCAGACCATTTATTCTGCTGAGGTCCTCCCTTAATTGGGGCATTCCTCAATAGAGCCCTATCTGTTGGCTGAGGTGGTGGTAGTTGGTAGTATCCCTGTCCTTGGTTTCCCTGTCGAAATTGTCTTCTGTTGGGGTATGGGCATGCCCTTTTCCAATGTCCCCTCTTTCCACAATTGAAACACCGGTTTCTGTCGTTACCTGGTATGTCCACTTGTTGACTTGTCTTGCTGGGTTGCATGTCTGGGTCTCCGGGTTGCCATTTTGACCTCTGGTTTTCTCCTGACTCATAGTTGTTGTCTGTTGCATTGTTGCGTTGTTGCATAGAAAACCTATTGCATTGGTTTGTAGTCATCAAGGCTTGTGTCTGTAGTTGCATCAATTTTTCGGCATTTATAGCACTGTTCCTGGCCTGAATTCGCTGATGATGCAAAGCATAATTCAATATTTCTTGCATCGGCTTGCCTTCCCAAGCAATACACTGTCTTTCCACTTCACTCTTCAATTTCGGCAACAGACCATTAATAAAAAGGGGTTTTAGGGCATTGTCGATTTGTGCCCGGTCTATTCCCGAATATAGTCGAAAAACATCTCGCAATCTGTCTAAATAATCACTAGCATCCTCTCCTGTTTTCTGTTTGCACGTAACCACTTTATTCCAATCAGTCACGGGCGGCAATTTTTGTTTGGCCTCTATTAATTTATTTATCTGTGCCATTTTAGCCTCTGCGGGTATGTCTAATTGTCCATTTACTGCATGTACCCAGTTTGCCTCACTCATTAATGTCTTCAAAGTGGTGGTATTAGGAATTACCCACTTTAAGAGTATTTCCATGTCTCTTATAGTCGGCAATTGCATCTCCACAATCAATCGTAGCTCTTCTGCAAATTGAAGTGGATCTGTTTTGATTGATGGCATACCGCTCTGTAATGCCTTCAATTGGTGTATTTGCCAAGGTCTATACATCAAATCTGGGCGTTCCTCATTTGCCCCTGGAAATTGCCGTTGCGGGAAATTCATAACGCCACATTGTTCAAAACCTCCCTGTGGGAGAGTCAAGTTTTGAATG
Organism: Myxine glutinosa; assembly: GCF_964187855.1. NCBI lineage: Eukaryota > Metazoa > Chordata > Myxini > Myxiniformes > Myxinidae > Myxine > Myxine glutinosa. The sequence continues at coordinate 4,029,396 of NC_136271.1, forward strand.
TTCATTGGCAGATCATATTGATCGTTGGATAGATTGGCATTCATCACAGAACCCTTACTCCTTGTATGGTGGTATGGGACGTATGTTGAAGTTGTTGCAGCTGGTTGTATTGCTTGCCCACTTTGAGTCGGTTCCTGTCCTCCAGTTGCACCCTCTGGGGTAGTTACCTCAACTGGGGCACTGCTTTCACCTGTCTTCTGTCGGCTAGAGCCAATCGTTTCACTCTGTACTGGCCCTTCGGCAGGTAGAGGTACAGGTACCTGTACTTCCTGTGGCTGATATACAATATTTCGCCGATAGGGTGGAGGAGTTTCCTCTTCTAGTTCATTTATCTCATATGACCTTGCGTCTGGGTACAATCTGGACTGGGATCGCTTTCCATTGCTAACTTCAAGAGGCATTTGAGTGGATACCTTTTCCAACCTATGTTGTATCTGCTTCATTTCTTTCTTCACACCCCCCATTTTCGTTTTGGTCTCCCTGTCTCTAGACTCGATGTCCCAGTAATAAAATGGTTTCCAATCCACCTTCAACTTCTGTCTGTCTCTTGCTTCTAATTCTTCTCTGAGTGTTTCCAATGTGTTCCTGTCAAACGTGCCATCCTTAGGGAATTCCTTCTTTCTCCCTTTTGTCCATTCATGCCAAGATTCCAAATCTTTAAGTGAATGTGGACCATATTGCTGATACATGTGGTTGACGCAAGCACCTCTTTGGGACAAGTCCAGCTGACCTTGTTTACCCTTGCAGACTCCATTTCCCATTTTGCCTGTATGTGAATAACACTCAATATTCACTCAATGTACCAGGTAGATTACTAGGATCTGCGCTTTGGAATGCACCTGTACACACCTGTACTATATGTCCTATAAATAAAATCTACTGGAGTTTGTTCCACCTTTTATCAAAGTAGCGTTGGATGTGTTGTAGCTTGCTCCAGGTTCCTCTAAAGCTTCACTCGTACTTCCAGGAAGGATCTCTCCACCTGTTCACACGGTGATTTCCAGAGAATCTCTCTCACCTGTGGCTTTTGCACAATCCAATCTCACAGATCAGTATTTGCAGATGAGCCAAAGGGTCAGTATGAAATGGGTGAATCCTCAGGTGTCCGCTCTGTTGAAGGGGAAATCATACAATGGTAACCGCACATATATATCTATATATAAACTCACCACCTTGCTCAATTTTCCAAGGTTGTCTTCACACTGATAATATCTCACAAAGATATTAAAGCTTCTTTCTTGAGACCGCATTTTCATCAATCAAACGATCAATATATTCAATTTAATTTATTCAATTCAATTTATCCAGTTAAATTTATTCAATTAAATTCAATCAATTAGATTCAATCAATCAACAATTCAATCAATTATTCAATTTCAATTAATTCATCAATATTCATCAATAAATCAAATTAATCATTTTGGATGACTCCTTGCATAAGCCCTTTCCCCAATGATGTCAGGACAGGTCCATCCATTGACTGAGATCGAATCTCATCGGTCGTCACCTCTGGTTCATACCTCATGTCAATTGATGAATCACCGTCCTGTCCTTGGGTCATATCTGACATATTTCCCCATTTTGCCTGGTCTCCACAAATTTTCTTTGCAACCACTAAAGGCAACTCATCCTTCATTCGTGAGACAGCCAAAATGGATGGCAGATATTAAAGTTCATTGGGAAAAATATCTCATCATTTTTTTCTTTTAATAGTACCCAAAATCTCTTGGCAATATAAATTTCGTAAAACTCCTGAAATAAGACTGTAAAATTCCTTCAATCATGCTAAATTTTGAAACTCCATCGCTTGTAACACCCAATTTATCCCATAGGGCTTGAAAGTTCTTTCCCAAGTTCATGCAATCATTCTGCATTTGAACCCTATGATATCATTCATAATAATCATCATGATTTTATAGTCATGGTCCTATCATAATCATCTATTTAAAACGAACATTTCCTTTATCACCACAGCTATGTGGTATAATCAACAATAGAATAAAACTGTACATAGCAACAGGCTACCTCATGGCCACTTAGTATACCTATTGACAATAAGTCATAACAATATCGAATAATCATTGAACAATTTAAAAAATCGCTTCCACTGCTCCAGCCGCAGCATTCGTCATTTTGTCTGCTCATCCACGTGACCAAAACGAAATAAAGGGAGCTCAACCATTACACAGCGCTTTTAATGGCGCATGCCATAGGAACTCAACGCAATTTCGACTCGGCCAGAAAAAACGAGCAAATTTTGCAGGATGTTAACTGGAATTAGCCGTGAAAATATATACAAAATACACAAAAATACACACCCACAAAAATAAACAACAAAACCCAAACAAACCCAAGGTCGACCCTCTTACACAGTAAATTACATCATTTCAGCATCGTATTGATTGCTGAAATATTCCAGGGTTTATACACACCTTAAAAGAGGTATGCGTGGTGTTGCCCCCTCCCACGTTTATTCCTCATTAAATTCCTCATTAAATTACTCATTAAATTACTCATTCAATTACTCATTAAATTACTTATTAAATTACTCATTAAATTACTCATTAAATTACTCATTAAATTACTCATTAAATTACTCATTAAATTACTCATTAAGTTACTCATTAAATTACTCATTAAATTACTTATTAAATTACTCATTAAATTACTCATTAACTTAACTTACATAGTTTCAGCATTGTATTGATTGCTGAAATATTCCAGGGTTTATACACACCTTAAAAGAGGTATGCGTGGTGTTGCCCCCTCCCACTTTTAATCCAGGGTTTATACACACCTTAAAAGAGGTATGCGTGGTGTTGCCCCCTCCCACTTTTAATTACTCATTACATCGTTTCAATTAAAAACATCGCTTCTACTGCTCCAGCTGCAGCATTCGTCACTTTGTCTGCTCATCCGCATGACCAAAACGAAATAAAGGGAGCTCAACCATTACACAGCGCTTTTAATGGCGCATGCCATAGGAACTCAACGCAATTTCGACTCGGCCAGCAAACGAGCAAATTTTGCAGGATGTTAACTGGAATTAGTCGTGAAAATATATCCAAAATACACAAAAAATACACACCCACACAAATAAACAACATTTATTCCGTTCAACAGAACAAACATTTCCTATATCATGACATGCATGTCTTCAAAATTATATGACCAAGAGAAAAAGTAAAACTAATTAAAACTGCGGGCAGTGATAACCCGGGGACCATACCGCTCCATCCTGATTGGACGGGTGCGTGCTAGAGTCGTTAATAACGACAGTCCAGATCCGATTGTTCAAAATTTCAACTCAATCGATCGAAAAATGAACGCAGGGATGCATTTTAAAGGTGCAGTGGCACTAACTGAGTTGCCACGAATATGGTCACGAAATTGCCAATATGGCCATCACAAAATATTTTCCTTAATCAATTGGCTCATAGCATAACCAATCTGCAAGTATCTCATCCGAAGATGTATCTCTGAGGAATTTTAATTAAATAAGTCATTTATAAATCAACAAGTTAATTTATTAAATGATTAATCAATAAATCAAAATTTTCCTTGACAGCCACATCAATTGGTCAGTGTCATGTCCAAATATCAGCTTCCTTACTCAAAAGGTGCCTGAGTTAATGTAATGTAATTACTGTAATAAGATTACTGCAATTACTGTAATGATTACTGTAATTACTGTAATTACCGGAACTGTAATTACTGTAATTACCTCAGGTAATTACTGTAATGTAATTACTGTAATGTAATAAGAAATGTAATTAATTAAATAAGTACTTCATTAATCGCTAATAATTAAATAACTCGTGAATTCTTATCCGATTTACTTAACATTTGAGTGTCCCCAAAACGTTGGAGCAAAACGTTGCAACAACGAAAGTGAAACGTTGTGGCGACGTTGTGGAAACGTTAGCAAAACCCAACATTTGAATGTTCCCAAAACGTTGGAGCAAAACGTTGCAACAACGAAAGTGAAACGTTGTGGCGACATTGTGGAAACGTTAGCAAAACCCAACATTTGAATGTTCCCAAAACGTTGGAGCAAACCGTTGCAACAACGAAAGTGAAACGTTGTGGCGACGTTGTGGAAACGTTAGCAAAACCCAACATTTGAATGTTCCCAAAACGTTGGAGCAAAACGTTGCAACAACGAAAGTGAAACGTTGTGGCGACGTTGTGGAAACGTTAGCAAAACCCAACATTTGAATGTTCCCAAAACGTTGGAGCAAAACGTTGCAACAATGGGAACTAGAGGGAGGGGAAGGAGCGGGAGCAAGAGACAGGTAGCCGGAATGAACATGAGGGACAATGAGGGACAGTGAGGGCGTGTCGGTATGCAATTTTCATCCAATCGCCATCTTTCACAATAATTCTGGACCGGCATGAGATGGCGTTGTCTGTCATTAATTTATATTGTAATCAAACGAGTTTTAGACATGGCGGGAAAACTGAAAAAAAAAAAATTTCCTCTCCGCCACCCTTTTTTTTTTTTTTTTTTTTTTTTTTCCTTCTTACTTTGGACCCACGGCTTTCGTCCTACACAATTCCGTTTTATTTGTCTAAATCCGACCAGTCGTTCCAAAGATATAAGCCGTTTTGTCGCAATACCATAAATTGGAATGAGGTAAAATATATATATATATAAATATAACTCCATTTCCCGGCTCCCTGTCGCACGCCGAGCAAGTCGCGTGCTTTGAGCAAGTGCAAAAAAAAAAAACAAGTGTAAACTACTTTACACGTGTACGGGTGTGTAAACGAGTGTACCGGCCTTACACGACTTGGAGGCAGATGGTCTCATGGTGCACTCACGGGCCATCCGCTCCCAGTTCACAGCAAGGCCCTTAATAACCAGCGTATTCGTGTGACTATGCACTAATCTTCGCAAAGACGCAGTCTCAATCACACAGGCGAATGCAGGCAGACATTCGTTCGCTTCGCGCACATCAGTGGCGCGTGTCAGAAGAATTACACAGCGCAGAAAAAATACGTATTTTACAGAAATCATGAGAAAAAACACGAATAATAGCTACAATCGTTTAAAACGTTCCATCCGTGACTTTGTCCGCTTATTCACTATTCCTGATTTGCCATCAAGGACCTCGATCATTCCCCGGCGTACTAACTCCGCTTTTGTAAATGAGATTTCAACAGGATTACGACTCAAAGGAAAAAGAACGAGCAGACATTTTGTAGGACGTTACCTCGGACGATCGTTAAGATCGTTACATCTTAATCATACAAAAAAATGGTTCTTTGGGTAGTAGCCACAGCACCCGGGAGTACCAGCTCAGCAATGGTTCTTTGTGATCCACTACCCAGCACCCTAGACCAACTCAAATGGATCTCTGTGTCACGAGCACATCACCGGAGCCAAAAGGTCTCATCTATATCTTCCTTCTGAGGGCTCTCCTGCACCAATAGTGCGTGGAGAAGCCCAAACACCAATTTCTCCATATACATACAAAATAACTATACACAGGTTCGTATATCATAATGGTCAATCCACAAGAAGCCATGCTTACCTTGGCGATGTCCACTTGATCCACGTACGGTAGCCACCAAGTTGTCGGAGAATGTGTTAAGACTCAGGAGACTCCAATATGACCGAAACAGCTTTATAAAGTAAGGATTTATTATAATTACTAAGTCACTTGTTTCAATTCAATAAAGACTACAATAGCTAAACGGATTGTTAATTCAAGTCGTTGGTTCTTCTTCTTCGGCCGGTCCTCTCTCAGCGCTGTTCACAGGGTTCCGTTCCGTTCCGTAGGTCAGAGCTTCTGGTGACAAGTCTCCTGACTCATAGTTTGCTCTGGTTTATATGGGCCTTGTCGCGCTAATCCCTTCTCCGCAAATGCCCCGAGGTCATGCATGCTCACCCCACTGGCACCAGCTCGCTCCCCTCCTGCTGCGAGTTCCATTTACCAAACAATAGGGGGGTGCTCCAGCCTGGGGCTGTGACCAGGTGGACAAGAGATTACCATGTTCGTGCACATTCTTGGCATTCATTTACGAAATCGTCTATCTGCTTCGTTACCAGTCTTAATCAATGAGTTACCAGTGCCAATCAATAAGTTACACTGAGTTACACTTCCACATCCCCATGACAATCTTCTCCATTTTGCCCTATTTTCTGCATCTCCCCTTGTTTAACCCCCTTGCCCGCATTTCTTCTTCCACCATCTTTAGCCAAGTCTTTCTCGGTCTTCCCCGTCCTCTACTTCCTTCTACATTCATTTCCATCACTCCTCTCAACCAGTCAATTTAATCCTTCTTCAACACATGACCAAACCATCTTAAACTGTTTCTCTTCACAGCATCCATCACAGGCTCTATTCCCATCATCTTTCGCAATTCATCATTCGTCTTCCTCTCTCTCAACGATACTCCGCACATCCACCGAACCATTCGCATTTCCACCCTTTCCAACCTTCGTTGCTGCTCTACGTTCATTACCCATGTCTCGCTCCCATAAATCATAACACTTCTCACACATGCAGCATACACCTTTCCCTTCAGCTTCAATGACACTCCCCTCCTCGTCAGCACGCCACTCAGTTCCTGAAACTTCCATACACATCTCACTCTTGCAACCGTCACTTCCATGCACATCTCCACTCCTAACTTCCTCAATGCCCATGTCACTACTTCACGTGGAACCCTATCGAATGTTTTCTCCAGTTCAACAAACACAAGGAACAACTTCTTCCTCTTCTCCATGTACTTCTCCTGCAACTGCCTCACAATAAAAAGCGCGTCTGTCGTTCCTCTTCCTGGCATCAATCCAAATTGCATTTCGTCAATCTTCACTTTCTTCCTCATCCTCCTCTACAAAACCCTTTCCAATACCTTCATTCCATGCTCCAATAACTTTATCGCTCGATACGAGCCACAGTCCAGAGGGTCACCTTTCCCCTTGTTTCGAGGGACGAGGGTACTCAGTTCCCAATCCACTGGAATGCGGCCTTCTTTCACCACCAGATTGCAGATCTCTGTCATTCTCTTCACACCCCAATTTCCCGCTGCCTTCAACATATCCCCCACAACTCCCGTCGCCCTCCCGCTTTTCTACTCTTCAATGCTTTTATCGCTTCCTCAACTTCCTTCTCGGTTATCTTCTCTACCGGTCCTAAAACTGGGTTACTCTCGATGTTGCCATCCCATTCATTCTCTGCATTCAACAGTATTTCCATATATCTCTTCCATTTTCCTTTAATTTCATCTGGGTCGACAACGATTTGTCCCACTTCATCCTTCAAGCAACTCACCCCCATCACATCACACCTCTCTTTCGCTATCTGCTTTGCAATCCTGAATACCGCTCTCTGACCCTCTTCCAAATCCAAGCGTTCTCCGAACATTCTTCCGACATGCCTCCTGCACCTTTGCTACCTCTTTCTTTGCAGCCTTCTTGGCTGCCTTATAACTTTCATGTTCTGCCTTTTCTGCCCCCATACCCTTCGCCTTCTGCCACTCCTTGAACTTCTTCCTCTTCTCGTCAATCTTCTTTCCAACTTCATCATCCCACCACCATGTTTCCGAGTGCCTCGGTGGTCCTTTTGTCCATCCACATACCTCACCAACGGCTCCGAACAGACTATCTTTAATTGACATCCAACCACTTTCAAGCTCAACCACATCATCCTCTACCATACTCAGCCTCTCTTTTAATGCCTCCCTCACTGTCACCTCTTTCAACCTCCACACCTTCATTCTCGGTTGGTACTTCACCCACTGAGCTCTCCTCGCACCTTTCACCCTTATGTCGCAGACAACCAAGTGGTTCTGTGAAACAGCCTCCTCCCCCGGGATCACCTTTTTGTCCCGGAGGTGCCCCCTATCTCGCCTACGCACCCGCAGGTAGTCAACGGTTGTCGTCGACCCACCTGACGTGTATGTAACAAGCTTATTATCCTCTTTCTGGAACTGATTATTACAAATCAACAAATCAGCTCCATCAGCAAACTCCAAAATCCTTTCACCTTCTCCATTTCTCACACCATATCCGTAACCCCCATGAACTCCCTCAAAACCGTCCATACACCATCCCACATGTCCATTTAGGTCTCCTCCTACCACAACAACTTCCTCATCTTTCACGTTTTCCATCAGCTTCTCTATCGCACACCAGAACTTGTCCTTCTCGTCATAGCTCCGACCAACCTGCGGAGCATATCCCGAGATGACGTTCACCAAGAGCTTTCCAATCATCATTTTCACCATCATCAACCTTTCACTCACTCTAGTCACACTCACCACACTGTCTACAAACTCCTCACAAAACAAGACACCAACACCATTCACGCCCTCCGGGCACCCTTGCCACACAAACTTGTATTTCTGTCCCTGCCTACCCTTCACCATTCTCACACCACTTCCCTTCCATCTCGTCTCCTGCGCACAACATCTGTCCACTCTTCTTCTGACCAATACTTCCACCACTTCTCCTGATCTCCCTGTCATTGTCCCTACATCCCATGTCCCAAACCTCAGAAACCGATCTCCACGTCGGGCATCAGGCGTTTCGTCGTCGTAAATGGAGTGATTTCCACCCTTGCTTCGATCGGGTTCCCCACCTTGAGTTTTGACGAGAGGGAGTGGGGTCCCCCACGGGGTACTTCGGGCTGTACCCTGCCCATATGTAGTTGCAATCAAGAAAGAAAACAGAATTTAAAGGAGGTTAATTTGGGGTGGATTAACAGGGATAGAAAAGATCAAGGTTTTGATGGAGGAAGACAAGATATTGTCATGTCCGTGGCCGGCCGATGAACACCCTCCTCGGACGAATAGCTGGACGGTCTTAATCCGAGGCGAACTCCGAATAATGGCGGTACTTTTTGGCGCGCGGACGGAGGGCAGCAAGGTGCTTACCCGAACGAAGCACACGGGTTGATTCCCGAAACCCACGAACAATTAAACACACGACAAATAAAATGCAACAATAATGATTGAATGAAAGTAAACGCAAGAATAAAATAAATGCGGAGGTGAATCTAACATTTCCTAGGGTGAGACGTCTCCACTCAGACACAAAAACAGACAAGGGGGAATATAATAAAACAAAATAAAATTCCCCAAGCCGGCCGGCACTCAGCTCTAGTCCAAAATTTGTGCTTGTGGATTGTGGTGATTGGTGGTCGTCGAAACTGGTCAGGTCGGCAGTGCAGGATGAGGATGGCTGACGAAAGGACCGCGCGTCGAAGCCCCACAATGGCAATGATCAACGACGCGAGCGCACCCCTTCCTCACGATCGAAACTGTCGACACCGTTCTCTCTCAGCGTCAGCGCACCGAAGAATGCCAGCTGTTTGAGCCAGTCTGTTCGAGTGAAGGGATCAACAATGACGAAAACCTTCCCTTCGTGCAGAAACGAGAGTCCACACCGAGAGCAGAGACGCGCTCCTCTTCTTCCTTCCCTCTCCTCCAAAGCACACACTAGCCAGAAGCGCCAGCACAACAGCGACCGACAGGGACAAGAGCCAGACCGAGAGAGAGGGTCTTCTTCTTCCTGCTCTTGAACCTTCCCTGCTCTCTGACGTCACTCGACCAGTCTCCGAGCTCTGTCGAAACACCACATGTCCTCTCGACCAATGACGAAGCTCGGGGCGTGGCCTACCAGTTACGATCCTTTCAAGGCGGAGTTTAGCCGTCGATCGAGAGTGTTCGGCTTCTGCCACTTATGGTGGGTTGTGGTGAATCCTTTCAATGGAAGGTTGTTGTTGTTGTTGTAACGAGGGTTTTATGGCCATAGGCCCCCCCATGTGAAGTTATATAAATAACCTTAAGCTCCACTTTTCCCTACTTAATACATCAAAATGTCTCCTACGCGTTCACGGTCCATGCTAATACTATACAATCCTACCTTTACTGTGGTAATTTATCCTCTACCCCCACAAACGTAACAATATTGTGGTGAGCAGCTGTTTTAAAGACCTGCAGGGAGGAGTGGGAGAGTGTGGGAGTTTGTTCCAGAGGTGGGGAAAAAGAGGAATGAAAGAGTGAAGGTGAGCAGAGAGTCTTTATTTTGGCAGTTGAACCAGAAGAGTGTTGCTGACAGATCTTGTGCGACCTGCAGGAATATTTGGGGGACAGAGCACAGACAGAGCTGGGGGAGCTAAGCCGGAGAGGAGTCGGTAGAAGACAGAAAGACCACCAACCTGCCTGCGGTGAGAGAGAAAGGCCCTTAGAATCAGCTTCATCACAGGAGATTCAAATGTTTCTGAATGCTTTGGTTTCAACCGCGTGAAGCCGAGCTAGGTGTGAGGCAGGAGCACCAGCCCAGAGGGGAGAACAGTATCCCATCCCATCAAGCTGCGGATGAAAGCTCTGCACGTGTTGAGAAGCTCAGGAGTGCCAAGGAAGGACTTCGCACAATGGAGGATGCCCAGTCAGCGACTGGCTTTGGAGGCCAGCTTGGAAATGTCATTTTCCCAGGAAAGATTTTGGCAGATAGTGAGACCTAAAAGCTTTTGTGAAGGATCTTCTTCGAGAGGAAATGGGAGGGTTTTCCAGACGGTCCTTTCAGAGAGACATAGTGAGAGGGTGAGATTTGTCAGGGTTGAGAGACATGTTCCAGTTGTTTGACCAGATTTTATCCAGGTCTGCAGAGAGTGAAGAGGCTGCAGACTGCCGATCTGAGGGGTGAGATATGGAGTGATAGAGGGTGGAGTCATCAGCAAAAATATAGATCAAAAATATTTTAAACCCATTTAGACCCCTAACACACGCTCTATATAACCCGAAGACCCTCAAGAACCCGAAGACACTTTTAGAACCTTTATATCACTTTACACTCTTTAGGCCCCCCAAGACCCTTTAAGACCCTATATAACCCCTAAGATGCCTTGTAACCCTAAGACCCTGAAGACCCCGAAGACTATTTTGTCCCCTAAAAACGTTTAGACCCTGAAAACCGTTTGAAAGAGTAAATAGAGTAAATTGTAAAGAGAGAGAGTAAATTGCTCTCTCTCATGCACAGATTTATCCCATCTCGTCTTCAGTTGTCATACCCTTCCTCCCATCCATGGTGCACGGAATCTTGTGGTGAGGCTATTGCCCAGAAACAACTTGCTTTCGTCTCCTGGAAAGCAAATCCAACGGAAGGAAATCTCATTTCCTTTCACAAAGCCCGAAACAAGTGTGTGTCCACCCTCAGGAGAGCCAAGAAACAATATCTCTCCATTCTCAGGACTGAACTCTCTTATCTGTCTCCCTCTTCCAAATTCTGGTGGCGTCTGGTCAAATCTGTTTCTGGTGTTTGTTCCCCCTCTATCCCCTCCCTCACCTCAAATGGCTACACGGCTGACTCCGCACGTGAAAAAGCTGAATGCCTCAACTCTGTGTTTGCCTCTAAATCGTGTGTCCCAAACCCATCTCTCTCTGTACCCACCGTACCCAGTCGTACCCAGCTGCTCCTGGACTCTGTGTCCTTTCCTCCTGACAAGGTGGAAAAGTTTCTGTCAACCCTCGACTCTGATTCTGCAACTGGACCTGACGGCATCAGCCCACAGGTCCTAAAATCCTGTTCTTCCGCTCTTTCACTCCCTCTCTCTGTTCTCTTCACCCTCTCTTTTGCTCAAGGTCATCTGCCATCTGCTTGGAAATCTGCCAACATCACCGCTTTGCACAAAAAATGTGCATAAACAGATCCTAGCAACTACAGACCAATCAGCCTTCTCCCAATTATCAGCAAAGTCATGGAATCCATCATCGCTTCAGATAAAAAATCTTTCCTCTTCTCCAATGGCTTGATCTCTGATCATCAATTTGGTTTCAGACCTGATAACTCTACTCTGGACATGCTGCTTCTGCTTTCTCAACAATGGATGGAGGTCCTCAATGCCAAACAGGAAATTAGAGCTGTCTCCCTTGACATATCACGTGCCTTCGATACGGTCTGGCACCCCACTCTGCTCACCAAACTCTCCTCTTTTGGTATCCATGGAAATCTCCACGCATGGCTGGCGGACTTCCTCTCTAGTCGTAGTCAACGTGTGGCCCTGAATGGGTTTCTCTCATCTCCTCTTCCTGTTCAGGCTGGAGTTCCCCAAGGCAGTGTTTTGGGCCCTGTGCTTTTTCTGCTCTTCATCAATGATCTCTCTGACTCTTGAAAATCCTCTCTATCTCTTTGCTGATGACTCTACTCTCTGTCGCTCCATTCTTCATCCCTCAGATCGGCAGTCTGCAGCCTCCTTACTCTCTGCAGACCTGGACAAAATCACAGACTGGGCAAAACAAGTGGAACATGTCTTTCAATCCTGACAAATCTCACACGATGTCTCTCCGAAAAGACCGACTGGACAACCCTCCTATCCACTTTCTGAATAATCCTCTCCAAGAAGTTCTGTCACTCAAGCTTTTGGGTCTCACGATCTGCCATGTGTTACGAATTCATGTGAATTACTATTCAGGTCTTTGCGTATCAATGTGTAGTCGATTAAAGGTTGTTGTGATTAAAGGGTCAGGAGCCCTTCTGGGAAAAAGGAGACAGGAAACGGAAGGGAAAAGACACGAGGTCCTGGAGAAGCGACGATCTTCTTCTTCTTCCTCGCCGAGCTCCGAGGCGAGGGTATCGATATCGAGCAGCGTCTGACGCTGCGTTGGGAAACCCATCTGGCGAAAGGAATTACCCCTTGACACATCAAGTTGCCGTGGGTTCGTGCACGGAACCAAGCGTCCTACACAGTTCGCCTCACTGTCTACAAGGACGCGTATGGGTCGCACCTTGGGCCTCGAGCGCTGGACAAGCCGCGCGTTGCTTTGCCCGCGTTGCTTGGCAAGGAGGTGCGCGCTGCCACCGTTATTCCCGGTACGTGACGTGCACGTTTGGGAGCACGTCAGCCAGGGGTTCGTTCAACCGCCCGTGTGCGGAGAAGCCGACCATCCTCTTGGTCAGGAGGGGCCCAGAGACATTGTGAGGGACAGAGACCAAAGGGGTCGTGAGTACCCAAGGGGTCGGGAGTGGGGAAAGGGGACACACATATATAAGATGGCCATCTTAATCATATTGGTGATTGATTGTTAATTGTGGATTGTTGATGGTTGTTGATTGTTGATTCCTTGGGGGAATATATCATTGATTGTTCCGGATCCTTGGTGTGGGGTGTCTTATTGATTGGAATTCATATTGATTGCGTTACGAAAGCGCATAAATAGTATATCTTTCTGGCGGAGTTCCTCTCACGGTCCGGGGGTCACCGAGACCAGGTAGTCACCGGGAGGACCATGTAACACATGATCTTTCCGGGGAAAACCACATTTCAAATCTGGCCTCCAAAGCCAGTCGCCGACTGGGCATCCTCCATCGTGCGAAGTCCTTCCTTGGCACACCTGAGCTCCTCACCACATACAAGGCTTTCATCCACAGCTCAATGGAATACTGCTCTCCCCTCTGGGCTGGTGCTCCTGCCTCACACCTAGCTCGTCTTCACGCTGTTGAAACCAAAGCGTTCAGAATCATTAGAATCTCCCGCGATGAAGCTAACTCCAAGGGCCTCTCACTCACTCACCGCAGGCAGGTTGGTTGTCTTTCCGTCTTATACCGACTCCTCTCTGGCCTTGCCCCCCCCCCCCAGCTCTCTATGGGCTCTGTCCCCCAAATATTCCTACAGGTCGCACAATATCTGCCTGCAACCCTCTTATGGTTAAACTGCCAAAATCAAGACTCTCTGCTCACCTTCACTCCTTCATTCCTCTTTTCTCCCGCCTCTGGAACAAACTCCCTCACTCTCTTCAATCCCACTCCACCCTCCAGGTCTTTAAAACAGCTGTTTACCACCATCTCTTATCTTCCCCCATCCAAAACCTTGATCTTTTCTACCCCCGCTAATTTCACCCCAATTCCACTTTTTTGAAATACCAACTTCTGTCCTGGAAGTCCTTGGGTTTTATACTTCTCCCACTCCCCCCCCCCCCCCTTCCCACGCCTCCTCCCCCCAAGCCCTCTCCCTCCTACACATCTCCATGCTCTCAAATGTTGTTTGTGTGCTTCCCCTTCTCTCCCCATCTTGTCTTCCGCTCCCTCTTTTTATATATTTTGTTTGTCTGGTTGATTTGTTTGTGAAGTAAATGTTAGCTCTTTCACGAGACTCGATTCAGTATATTTAAAAAAAAAAAAAAAAAAAAAAAAAACCCCTAAGAACATACAGACAACTAAGACCCCATGACCTTTTGTAACCGTAAGACTCTTTCGACCCCATTACACACTTTATAACCATTCAACCCCAAAGATCCTTTAGAACTTGTTAGGCCCTTTTATAACCCAATATATCCTTTGGATCCCGAAAACTCCTGTCTTCCCTTTTAGACCTTCACACCTTTCAGACATTTTAATGCCATTTATACCCCTTTGACCTTTATACCTTTTTGGAAGTCTTAAGATCCCTTCGACCTTTGAAGACCCTTTCGACTCCTTTTAGACCTTTTGACCTTTACATATTTCAACATTTACACGTTTTGACCATTTTAGCTTTACAGACCTTTTACCTGCTTTCATCTTTGCAGCGAGACAATTTAGATCTTTCATTCGCAATCAATGACACAACACAAGTCCTGGTGATGGTCTGCAATCTGATTGCATGGAAATTTATCCCGTTCGTTCTCAATGTTTTTCAGGAGCGGATATGGTTGATCAAAGTCTTGAAGCAGAGCTGAAACAACTGGAATGCCACTTCACCTGGAACCTGGAAGCTTCTGTTCGAGAAGTGTCATGGTTCGAAGAAGCAATTGAATTCCAGTTGAAATACAACTCTGAAGTTTGGAATCCCGCAGCACACAACTTCCTCGCTTTCATTGCTGCAATGAAGAATAGTTGGCCTTGTGCTCTGCAGCACCTCGCTGCAGCTGAAGAAGCTTCCCGGAAGACATCTCATCAAGAAATGAGTGAACACAATTTGGTCTTGTACAGCAATTATGCCTGGGTCCATTTCCAAATGAACAACCAGCAAGAAGCCAATTGTTATCTCAAAAAAGTGCAGAAGATAAGCGGTGAAACCAAGGTTGGAGATTGTACCTCACCGGTGAATCCAGAAGTGCTGGCTGAGAAAGGCTGGACCTTGTTTCGTTGTGGGTTTGCTCATTACAACAACGCTGCAATGTGTTTGAAAGAAGCATTGAAAAGTCGACCAGATCATGTCCAGTGGACTTTGGCATGTGCCATTGCATTGTGCCGTTGCGAGTGGAAATATAATTCATCTGATTGTTCCAAGATAGAACCTTTGGAAGGAGAGAAACTTCTCAGGCGGACCCTTGAACTTGACCCAGAAAACAGTATGGCGTCAATACATCTGGCAATCCGTTGTTAAGCTAAACAGCAAATGGAAGAGGCACATTTACACTTGGGGAAAGCCTTGCACAAGGCCTCAAACCATCCTACCATCCAGAAGTACATTGCTCAATTTTTAGAACGTGAAAGTTCTCCAGAAAGTTTGAATGAAGCAATAAGAATCGCTCAAGATGCTTTGAATACCAACCCCAACAACCCAACACTTTTGTCCACTGTGGGAAAAGTTTACTATCAGAAAGCGGAACTTTTGAAAAGGGAGAGAATGGAACCAAAGACCAAACAAGCTCAAATTCAATGTTTATTGGACAAATCAATTTACTTTAACCAGCAATCATATGCTGTGTCTGAAAAGGCATTTGTAAAACCAATGTGTCATGTTGCAAGTACCTACGCTGAGGATGGGATGATAGATCGGGCACGTAGTCTCTACAATGATCTTTTCGCTGACCAAGAACGTCTGACGTGTTCAGAAAATGTTCAGATTTTGCATGTTCAATTTGGATTGTTCCTTCGGTCACAAAAGAATGTAGAAGAAGCAAAGAAGCATTTTACGTTGGGCCTTCAGATGAATTAGAATCCAAATGCTACAAGCATATGCAAAAAGGCACTAGAGAAGTTGTCTCGACCACGATCCTGGTTTAAAAACTCAGATGGGAGCAATCCATAATTTCCTGTTGCCTCCCCTGCCACCCATGATAATTTATGTTATTGTGGAGTAAAAGGTTTGCGGTTTACACCATGCGTTTACTCCTAAAATTGCTATTTATTTATACAAGTACACCCGCTCACTTCGGGAGGGGCAGGAAGGGTCATTCCTCTTTGGGGTATTTCGATTACAGTCGATCTATGGTCGGATCTCAAGAACATTGGGTGTGTGGTCATTTACCAAGTTTCTTGTGAAGAGATCGCCAAGTGGTTTAAGCATTTGAGCAAGCACTCCATTCAAAACCGTTAATGAACGGCTGGCTTGGCAAGCGCTAGCTAGCTGCTTGGTAAATGAGCACAACCCGGGCTTCCTCCCTTTCCGTTTCATGTTAAACAGCAGGAGCGAGTTTCAAAAGTTCGCTACGAAAAACGCTGCATTGGTGGCAGAAAGGATCATGTTATTAACCCAACCCTTGTGGGGTATGTAGAGCACAATAGATCTTCGCTCAGTTCTGTAAGTAAAACTTACCTCACGGATGTCGGGATTCCTCCAAATTTTTTTGTTTAGTGTTATAAACAGAATTAGCGATTGTTCAAAAAGGTAATCTTTTTTTTTTTTCATGGATATTGCCCCAGACAAGGCATACAGCCACTCTAGGTAAGGGGCTAAGAGAAAGTTAGAAAAATATAAAGATAAAGCAAAACAAAATAAAAACTAGAGAGGTTCCAGGGAACCTGAACTCAACGGGTCTATATCAATATGGTTAGAATATGCATAATGGAACTACAGACTATATAGTTTATATGTGCTAAAAATATATGACAAAAATTGATTTTTCAATATGGCCGCCCTGCCGCGCCCATTTTTGGGCGTGAAACGCCCAAATGCAATCCCAAACTAGTTTACGTCTTAAAGATGCTACATAACAAGTTTCATCAAATTACATCAATATTTGTGACTTTTAGAGCGTAGACGTCGAATTGTTTACAGACGACAGACAGACGGACGACGGATACTGGGTGTCGACAAAAACTCAGCTGGACATAGTCCAGTTGAGTTAATAAATAAAAAAAATAAAAAAATAACAAGAAAACATCTAAGACACTGGAAGTAGCAGAGGTCGGGTATAGTGTATAGACTTACTTAGATTAAGACTTACTCTAAACCTCTCATTGGTTTATAGTGGATACTGATTGTAATGGTAGGCGTGACATCCAATAAGCGACACGCCCAATTCTTGGGCTCGATATTTTGCACTCCTAATGGTTATCCTTTCTGGTCGGATCCAGCTTGGACTAGACTATTAAGTACATATGTACACCTGATATAGGCTGCACATTAATCAAAACAAAACACTGAAACAAAAAAAAGCCGACTTGGAGGTACATGTAAGCAAAGTATGTCATTTGTTTTTGAAAAAATGAGGATGCCCCCAAAAGTCTCTGGTACTGCATATTGATATAGCTTTATATATTACAATACTCCTGGTCTAAAAAAAAACTCCCAGTCCCACTTGGGATGAGGGGAATTTGTAGCCACACAATCATGAAACTTATAACCACTACATGATATAATTGACCTCAGTCATCAACTTTTAAAGAAAATAATTTTTAAAAAGTGAGTGTACAAGTACTTTGGTCATTCAGTAGTGAGCATGGGGGATTTCTGTTGAACAAAAGTATATTATAATGTTCAGTGTGCAATGTGCAAATCCTTACTTTCTCAGTAATCTAGACATCTGCAATGTTCTTATTTACTTGTCTATTTAATACATGGGCAAACACAACGTTTTGAGCAGACAAGATTGGCATTGCCACATTTGCATGTGGTACAGTCTCCTTTGCAACCACATTTGATTAGTTCTCTGCATGCTCTGGAAACCTCTGGCATTGATATCCAAACTGGTACCCATACATCTGACACCTTGGTCCATGCAAATGTCTGTGGAGAAGGAACCACTTGCTGTGTCTGTGTGCTGGTTGTCCAGATTCCGGCTTGGTACAATGCCCGCCGGGCATGTTGAAGAATAGCATCCTGTGTGGGTGGTATTCTGTCCATTGATCGATTCTTCTGGCAGAAGAGTTCCTGTCTTGCTTCATTGACGGAGCTCAAGGGACTTGTTCTATCATACAAGATGATGATTAGTCTCTCGATCTTCTGGAAGTGATCAGCGTCTGTATAAAGAAGCTCAAAGGGGTGACGAGCCAGATACACAAATGTTTCTGTGATGTCTTCATAGGCTTGCCAAGCCTGCCAGGCTGACTTCTTGCCCTTACCTTGGAAGGCTGATGTGGTATCACATCCAGAAAGGGCATGAAATACTGGTAGAGCTTGTGATCTTGTTTCCCCAAGTCTGTCACATATGGCATTGATACTGTAAAATCTGTAATTCTTACCCATTCCAAAGGCAACCCAGATGTCTACCAATGGCTGAGTGACCATGAGATCATAAAATGTACCAATAAGTATGACTACAACGTCTGTGTCAACAGTGCGCACTTTAATAGTCTTCATATCTTGCTCTAGTGCATGCACGATGTGCACTATGACCCTCGTATCTGCTTCCTCATGGTTGCAGTTCAGCATGGCGTTGATGGTGCCTGTGGATACTACAGATTCACCTGATGTGATGTACACGGATTTGCCTGATGGAAAGGTAAACTCGGCAACCTTGGACGTCAGAAAGGCAAATAGCTCCTGTTTGTTTTTTGGATCACGGAGGAAGTCCATCCAATTGCCTGGAAGCTTGGTTTGGCCGGACACTTTTCTGCGCACACCCTTTCCTCTCTTTTCCCGGGTTGATTCCTTCAAACTGTCTGGAATGTATGTGTCCCACACAACATCCAACCTTGTGGCATTCTGTAGCTGCTTCACCAGGTAGGGGATGAACACCTTGTCTGCATACTCAATGAACGTGCTGACTGCAGTAGTCGGCAGACAGTGCACAATGACAGCACCATCCAGTACAATGCAGTCATAGGTTGAAGGTGGCTCAGGCTGCTCGGGCTGCTCAATACATTTCAGTAGATCGGACTTTGTGTTTGGTAAATGCAGCTTACCAAAGTCTGAGAGAGAAGGTGGAAAGGGTTGTATCTCATGGGCAAAGAATTCCTTCAGGTCACCCTCGCGACTTTGCATGGCAATGTACAACTGGCCAAAAAGTGCCACATTGTTCTGGAGCACTTTGATCTTCTTCCCCTGCTTTGTCGGGGCCTTGGGTTTAGGTCTCTTGAAGAGAGCCAGTGAGTTCTTCTTGATTGGGTCATGTATAGAGCAGCTGCGATCTTCAAGTACACTCTTGACATACTCCTGATACTGCTTTATGCCTGTGTCTTCCAATGTGCGTTATATTTCAAATGGCAAGATTTATGCCAAGATGCATGGTGGGTTACAAAATCTGCAGCAGTAACATCACTGCCAAAGTAGATGTTAGTTGGAAGTGCATCAATGTCTCTGAACTGTTCTACATTTGTCAAAAATGATGTATAAGCATCTGTCATGTCACGACTTGCTATAGGATTCTGCAAAGGGCATTTCAAAGGTTCAGATGTGTGTTGCTGACAAATGATACAACAATTCCAATCTAGATCCATCTTGTATACGGGCTCGTCTCTCTTGGCACGATGTCTGAATCCAATCCGTACCAGCAGTTTCCTTGGCTTTCAATCGGTGCTCTGAAATTGAGAAAAAAGTATATATTATTCACATTAAAATAATATCAATATAAATAACTTAAGTTGAGTTTGGCAAAAATATAAATTTTACTCACAAGTAATATTAATCCAGCTTTAATTTAGCATTCACAATGGATGTCCTATAATACTTTCCATATGGAAAATTTATTGTGATAACAAAGAGAAAAAAAACACATAATCAATCACATTTATTTTCAAGTCAAGATAGGACATCTGATTTTTTGTTTTCACTAATGATGTCCTATAATGTCTTCCGTAGTTTTAAAAATGGCCTGGGCAACAGCATTGTTTAACAGTTGCTTTTTATTATATTTGATTTATACGTATTAATCATTATCATGGGTAAAGTTAATAAGTGCTATATAATGCAGTATAAAAATATCTAATTAGCCAGAATTTTCTAAATTCCTGATATAGTGCACATTGTGTTGATTATTTTGCATAGGCCATTATTTATAGGAGTGTTTAAGCTTGTCTAATTATGCTGATTGTTACCAAATGTACATAAACACATACTTCTGTTTAGCTAAAAAAAACCTGACTTGATCACTGAAGTTCTGTAATTAAAGATAATAACTTGAAAAGTTGCTTACTTACCATAAAATATGTAGATTGTTAACAAAGGAGGCCAGAAAACTTTCCACCAATACATGTGCTTAGCAGTATAGTAAAGACAGCCTGTAGTCACAATGTCGCCCTCTAAATTAGGTATATAACTACGGATACCCACAAGGGTCACATTAAGGTTAGGATAAAAGCATAATTCTCACCATTCTCAATATCTCACCATTCTCAAGACCGAACTCTCTTATCTGTCTCCCTCTTCCAAATCCTGGTGGCGTCTGGTCAAATCTGTTTCTGGTGTTTGTTCCCCCTCCATCCCCTCCCTCACCTCAAACGGCTTAACGGCTGACTCCGCACGTGAAAAAGCTGAATGCCTCAACTCTGTGTTTGCCTCTAAATCTTGTGTCCCAAACCCATCCCTCTCTGTACCCACCGTACCCAGTCGTACCCAGCTGCTCCTGGACTCTGTGTCCTTTCCTCCTGACAAGGTGGAAAAGTTTCTGTCAACCCTCGACTCTGATTCTGCAACTGGTCCTGACGGCATCAGCCCACGGGTCCTAAAATCATGTTCTTCTGCTCTTTCACTCCCTCTTTCTGTTCTCTTCACCCTCTCTTTTGCTCAAGGTCATCTGCCATCTGCTTGGAAATCAGCCAACATCACCGCTTTGCACAAAAAAGGTGCAAAAACAGATCCCAGCAACTACAGACCAATCAGCCTTCTCCCAATTATCAGCAAAGTCATGGAATCCATCATTGCTTCAGATATTAAATCTTTCCTCTTCTCCAATGGCTTGATCTCTGATCATCAATTTGGTTTCAGACCTGGTCACTCTACTCTGGACATGCTGCTTCTGCTTTCTCAACAATGGACGGAGGTCCTCAACGCCAAACAGGAAATTAGAGCTGTCTCCCTTGACATTTCACGTGCCTTCGATACGGTCTGGCACCGTTCTCTGCTCTCCAAACTCTCCTCCTTTGGTATCCATGGAAATCTCCACGCATGGCTGGCGGACTTCCTCTCTGGTCGTAGTCAACGTGTGGCCCTGGATGGGTTTCTCTCATCTCCTCTTCCTGTTCAGGCTGGAGCTCCCCAAGGTAGTGTTCTGGGCCCTGTGCTTTTTCTGGTCTTCATCAATGATCTCTCTGACTCTCTTGAAAATCCTCTCTATCTCTTTGCTGACGACTCTACTCTCTGTCGCTCCATTCCTCATCCCTCAGATCGGCAGTCTGCAGCCTCCTCACTCTCTGCAGACCTGGACAAAATCACAGACTGGTCAAACAAGTGGAACATGTCTTTCAATCCTGACAAATCTCACACTCTTACAATGCCTCTCCGAAAGGACCGACTGGACAACCCTGCCATCTACTTTCTCAACAATCCTCTCCAAGAAGTTCTGTCGCTCAAGCTTTTGGGTCTCACCATCTGCCATGATCTTTCTTGGGAAAACCACATTTCCAAGCTGGCCTCCAAAGCCAGTCGCCGACTGGGCATCCTCCGTCGTGCGAAGTCCTTCCTTGGCACACCTGAGCTCCTCACCACATACAAGGCTTTCATCCACAGCTCAATGGAATACTGTTCCCCCCTCTGGGCTGGTGCTCCTGCCTCACACCTTGCTCGGCTTCACGCTGTTGAGGCCAAAGCTTTCAGAATCATTGGAATCTCCTGCGATGTAGTCAACGCCGAGGGCCTTTCACTCACTCACCGCAGGCAGGTTGGTGGTCTTTCTGTCTTCTACCGACTCCTCTCCGGCTTTGCTCCCCCAGCTCTCTCTGTGCTCTGTCCCCCCAATATTCCTTCAGGTCGCACAAGATCTGCCTGCATCCCTCTTATGGTTAAACTGCCAAAATCTAGGCTCTCTGCTCACCTTCACTCTTTCATTCCCCTTTTCTCCCGCCTCTGGAACAAACTCCCCCACTCCCTTCAATCCCACTCCTCCCTCCAGGTCTTTAAAACAGCTGTTCACCACCATCTCTTATCTTCCCCCATCGAAAACCTTGATCTTTTCTACCCCCGGTAATTCACCCCAGAGTCCTTGCAGTGTTCATATGTTTTAATCCTCTCCCACCTCCCCCCAAGTCCTCCCGATGTCCCTGCTCTCAAATGTTGTGTTTGTGTCCTTCCCCTTCTTCCCCCTCTCTTTTGTGTCCTTCCCCCTCTCTTCTCCCCATCTTGTCTGCCGCTCCCCTTGTTTTTTGTGTTTTGTGTGTCGGTTTGTCTTTTTGTGTGATTAATGTTTGCTCTTTCACGAGCCTCGATCTTGTATACAAAAAAAAAAAAAAAAAAAAAAATTAAAACATTCACATTCTTTCCATGTTCAAACCCTTGTCTCAAGAACGCACTATCTTGTGAAAAAATAGTTTAGATCACTTTTAAATTCAATTAGTTTGGATGTTGCAGTCAATATTATGTAGTTTGATTTCTTTGATCTTTAGACCTACGGGAAATAAATAACCATGTTGTCCATATGTGGTAGGTTATTTGTGTATCTTTTTTAAAAATAGGGCTTCAATAAAAATATTCTGGTATAATATAATCATACTTTGGTACAATTTAGCCATCGTATGACCGCTAAAAACCAAGGAAATTGCTATTTCAGCATAAATGGCGGCCATTTTGGATTTTTATGTTTTACTTTAATATTTCAGGAGGGTGACCGAACATGTTGAGGACATGGTTCTGATATTTAAGTAATATTTTGATACAATTTGGCTTTCCTCTAACAACTACAACCCAAGAAAATTGGTATTTTATCATGAACGGCAGCCATCTTGGATTTGTTTGTGTTACCATGGTTACGTACATATTTCGAGAGGGCTCCTCGGCTAAAATCAACTGATATACCCTAAGGAAGCCTCACACCAAAAATGGCGCTTTTGTCCGCCCGGTAACGGTAATCTTGAAAATTGACCCCAAGCCACCCCGCTAAAAGTAACTGAAACAATCGAGTAAAAACATTACTAAGTTCGAAACAGAACTCTTTCAGAATACAAGACTTGATGCCATCTGGACCACAATACCTCCTTTTACTCAACACCATGAAACACCTCACGACATCAGGTTCACAAATTACAGGTATGGGACACGCTCGAGTATCGAAATCCTCCCAGAGCTTCACATTTTCCTTGGTTTCCTGGAACATCAAATCTCGCGTAAAGGTCACTCAATTCATCCACAAATTTGGAATCTGGAACATTAGTGGGCAATGTACCATCCTTGAGCCTCATTCATTCCCATCATATGCCCGAGTCCCCTCCAAGCGTTCCGAGCATCATCATCGTGTCGCTGTTCTTCAATCTTATAATTGTACGACCGTTTACACTTGCCAATGACAGAGCGCAATTCTTTCTTCGGCTCCCTGAGGGCGGAGTCATTCTTCTTCAGGAATGCACGCTTCTTCTTCATCAAACAAGTTTTCACTTCAGAGGTAACCCAAGGTTTGTTATTAACCTGCGCTCGTGAAGCGAAAAACGGAGTTTAGCATTCAGTTGTGTACGTGTGCCGTACGTGACTGCATTTTTAAAATTCATTTTCTCGGCAACAGTTGGTCCGATTGACACGAAATTTTACCATTGTAGAATTTTTTCATTCATAATTATGACGTCATGGGTCATGTGGTATGGACGCCATCTTGGTAAAATGTTGCACCTCCATATCTCCCAGACCACGCAATGGAAAAAATTGAAACATGGCTCATTGTCAAGTACTCCGCTTGGGGAACAAGATATGTTAATGATGATGTAATCAGTACTTTAATTATGACGTCATAATTCGACAAGTACAACACATTGTGAATTTTTTTTCTCAGCAACTCTGGTCTGATGGGCACGAAATTTTCACCATCGGAGCGCCTCCTCCTGTAGAATATTTTAATGATAATCATGACATCATCGGTCATGTGGTAGAGGCGCCATCTTGGAAAAACTGAAAAATGGTGCACCTCCATTTCTCCAAAACCGCTGTATGGAAAAAATTGAATCTTGTAAAGAATGTCCGTGAAGTGAAGACCCCATACCATCCCAACATGTGCAGTAGCAGCAAAACCCCGAAGCCATTTCGACAGCTGCGGAGGTCGTGAATCTCCATCTTCCATTAACCAAGAAAAATCCACTCAAAGAAAGCAAAGTGGCGACGAAACAACAGAAGAGTAAACGGTGTCACGTGGGGTCAGCTACAGTGCAGCACTTTATTTCGGGGACAATAAAGATTTATTATCTCACGATAATTTACCAAATGTCCGTCCGTCCGTCTGTCCGTTCGAAGGTACCGCAAAAACGGCTGAACCGATCGCAACGATATTTCGGGTGGGTAATCCTAGGACTCCCTGGAGTAAAACAGGGTGGGTAATCCTGGGACTCCCTGGAGTAAAACAGGGTGGGTAATTCTAGGACCCCCTGGAGTAAAACAGGGTGGGTAATCCTAGGACCCCCTGGAGTAAAACAGGGTGGGTAATCCTAGGACCCCTGGAGTAAAACAGGGTGGGTAATCCTAGGACCCCCTGGAGTAAAACAGGGTGGGTAATCCTAGGACCCCCTGGAATAAAACAGGGTGGGTAATCCTAGGACCCCCTGGAGTAAAACAGGGTGGGTAATCCTAGGGCCCCATGGAGTAAAACAGGCGATATTGTTTTTCCAGTTTTCCAATTCTCCAGTTTTTCCAAACTCGATGGAATAATATTTCCCGATATGAACAGTGATGTGGCTTTTGTTGAAATTCTACAAATACTGTTTATTCTACGTGCCAGGAGAGAGAAGATCGACTCCTGACGAACTCTTCCTGTATAAACGTGCGGCTCCGCAGTAACACGGCAGCGGGTGCAAAGCGACTGAGAAAGAAGTGGCGCGGCCGCTTCCGTTTTGCAGAATTCAATCTTTTTTCAAAATGGGCGCCATGTACTGTTTAGATTTTGATGATTTGCGTGTGATATGATTCAACGGATGTTTATATGAATCGTTTAAAATAAAAAAAACCTTCAATTTCTGATATGTTGCCTTTTCATTTGGCCTTCCCAATTTAAGCCCCGCCCATAGGGCGGGTCCCGTTTGTAGTTGTTTAAAATTCAAACGGCAAATGATGTTAGCTGTTACACGAGCCTCGATGTTGTATACAAAAAAAATAAATAACGTCACTCAGCGATAATTATTTTTGCACATGGAATATATATTTTTAGATGGTATTAGTTTTATTAAAATGTTTTCCAGTAAATTGGTGATTTTGTCATAAAAATGGTAATAATAAAACATACCAAACGCATGTTATTGGCGTCCGCAAGGTCGCAACGTTAACACGTCAATGCGTGACGTCAGACGTACGGACTGCGAGCGTGCGGAGCATCGAATCGATTATTGTTTGTTTTCTTTTCTTTCACAAAATATAAATTTCGTGTCGACCTAAACTCGCGTTTATTATCTTAAAACCATTGAGATCTGAGGTGATTGGATGATTCTGTGGTTAAAATGTTATTAAAGCGCGGCGTTACGCGCGCTGCTTGCGAGCAAGGAGGAAGCGGACAAGCGGTAACTTATAAGCGTCTTTATTTCAGGAGCTCACTGTAACACTGGCGCGCTCCGGGCTGCGCGCCCGGTGTATATCATGAGGCCACGCCTACCCCTCGGGCGTGGCCACCGCCCACTTGGTGCGCGGAATGATGTCACCACGCCAGTGGGCTTTTGTGTCCGCCACACGCGCCCCCCCAGAATTCCCGCGCACCTGGAGGGCCAGTTTGCGGGGCAGCCGAATGACCCGGCCGAAGCGCCCCCTGGCGATCGGCGGCGTCCGGGGTGCAGGGATGCCAGGTGGGATGCCCCCGGCTGCCCCTGGGATGGGTGCAGGACCGGGGGGCGGCGTGGCGGCGGGGCTGGGCGGTGCCGGGGGTCCGCCCGCAGGGGGGCGGCCCCGACGTGGGGGTCGGGCCACTGGCGGTGGATGGTCCACGTCGAGGTGGGCTGGCTTGAGGCGGTCCACCGAAACGTGGTCAGGAGTACCGCCGATGTCCAGGGTGAAGTGCTTCGCCCTGGTCTCCAGCACGCGGAAAGGCCCGTCGTACGGGGGCCGCAGTGGTGTCCGGTGGGCATCGTGGCGGACGAAGACGTACTCCGCCGTGCGAAGCTCCGGGGCGACGTGCGTCGGTGGGTGCCCGTGGCATGCCGTTGGCACCGGGGCGAACCTCTGGGCGGTCTCTTGCAGAGCGGAGCGCTGCTGTGCCGCGGACCATGGTGCCGTGGAGTCGGGGAGGAACTCGCCCGGCACTCGCAGCGGTTGCCCGAAGACCAACTCCGCCGCGGATGCGCGCAGGTCCTCCTTGGGCGCCGTCCGGAGGCCCAGCAGGACCCAGGGGAGCCTGTCGACCCAGCCGCCGTCGCGGAGGGTGGCCCGGAGCGCGGCCTTCAATGAGCGGTGAAATCGCTCACACAGGCCGTTAGCCTGGGGGTGGTAGGCCGTGGTTCGGTGCAGCCGGACCCCGAGCCCCTGCGCGACCGCCCCTCAGAGCTCCGAGGTGAACTGGGGGCCGTGGTCGGACGAGTTCTCTGAGGGGGCGCCGAACCGGGCGACCCAGGTGGCGATGAAAGCCTGCGCGACATCGGCCGCCGTTGTCGACGCCAAGGGCACGGCCTCTGGCCACCGGGTGGTGCGGTCCACCATGGTGAGGATGTAGGTGAAACCCCGCGAGGGGGGCAGAGGTCCCACCAGGTCCACGTGGACGTGGTCAAACCGGCGTTCCGGCACCATGAACGGGGCCAACGGGGCCTGGGTGTGCCGGTGCACCTTGGCGCGCTGGCACGCGAGGCACGTCCTGGCCCAGCCGCGGACGGCCTTCCGGAGGCCATGCCAGACGAACTTGTCGGCGATCAGCCTTTGGGAGGCTCTCGCGCCCGGGTGGGCCAGGCCGTGGATGGCGTCAAACACCTGGCGCTGCCAGCCCGCGGGCACGATGGGGCGAGGACGCCCGAGGGAGACGTCGCACAAGAGGGCCGCGCCCGCGCCGTCGAACGGCACCTCGGTGACGCGGAGGCCCGTGACGGCGGTCCGCAAGGCCTGGACGTCGGGGTCAGCGGCCTGGTCCGCTGCCATTCGGGCATAGTCGATGCCGAGGTGGACTGCGTGGGCGACGGCCCGGGAAAGGCAATCCGCCACCGGGTTGTCCTTCCCCGCGACGTGCTGGATGTCCGTCGTGTACTCGGACACGGCCGAGAGGTGACGCTGCTGCCGGGCTGACCACGGCTCGGTGACCTTGCCCATCGCGAAGATCAGCGGCTTGTGGTCGACGAAGGCAGTGAACGCACGGCCCTCGAGCAGATGGCGAAAGTGCCTGACCGCCAAGTGAAGCCCGAGCAACTCGCGGTCGAAGGTACTGTAATGGCGTTCGGGCGGGCGAAGCTGCCGGCTAAAGAACGCCAGCGGTTGCCAAGCTCCACGCACCCATTGCTCGTGCACCGCGCCCACCGCGTAGTCCGAGGCATCGGTGGTGAGGGCGATCGGTGCATCGGGCGCGGGGTGCGCGAGCATGGTGGCGTTAGCCAAGGCGAGCTTCGCGCCCGTGAACGCCGTGTCCATCTGCTCGGTCCAGGTAACGTCGCCTTTGCCCGGCTTACCTCGGAGAGCTTCGTGCAGGGGGCGCAGGAGCTGGGCGATACGGAGCAGGAACCGATGGTAAAAGTTCACCATGCCCAGGAAATCCTGCAGCCAGCTGATCGTGCGGGGGCGCGGAAACCCCTTCACCGCCTCCACCTTGGCCGGCAGGGGGACGGCTCCATGCCTGGTGACACGGTGCCCCAGAAAATCGATTATGGCGGCGCCGAACCGGCACTTTGCGGGGTTCACAATCAGGCCATGCTGGCCCAGGCGTTCGAAGAGCGTGCGGAGGTGGCGTAGGTGCTCTTCGCGGGACGCGCTGGCGACGAGGATATCGTCCAGGTAGACGTAGACAAAATCCAAGTCGCGCAGGACGCTGTCCATCAGTCGCTGGAACGCCTGAGCCGCATTCTTCAGACCGCAGGGCATGCGCAGGAACTCGAAGAGTCCGAATGGCGTGATGACCGCCGTCTTCGGGACGTCCTCCGGCCTGACGGGGACCTGATGGTAGCCGCGTATGAGGTCCACCTTCGAGAAGAAGGACATGCCCGCCAAACAGGCGGAAAAGTCCTGAATGTGGGGGACGGGGTAGCGGTCGGGAGTCGTGGCGTCATTGAGACGGCGATAGTCCCCGCATGGTCGCCATCCCCCGCCGGGTTTCGGCATGATGTGCAGCGGCGACACCCAAGCGCTCTCTGAGCGCCGAACGATGCCGAGTCGCTCCAGGGTAGCGAACCCCGCTTTTGCCACTGCCAGCTTCGTCGGCTCGAGGCGGCGTGCCTGGGCGTAGACCGGTGGCCTGACGGTGGGGATGTGATGGGCCACCCCATGCTTGACGGCCCCCGCCAAGAAGGTGGGCCGCGTGAGGGCCGGGAAGCCGGCAAGGAGGCGGGTGAATGCGTCCGCTGCCGGAAGCGTACAGACCAACGTGGCCGGAACCGAACCGTTCGGCAAGCCGCTCGTTGAGCTGCTCGCCGAGCTGGGCAACGCACAAGCGAGCGAGCTGAACGTCTCGGCCTGGACAAGACGTCTGCGCTTGACGTCGACCAGGAGCCCATTAGCGCACAGGAAGTCCGCGCCAAGCAGTGCCATGGGCACGTCGGCGGTGACGAACGTCCATCGGAAAACCTGCCCTCCGAACCGCAGAGAGAGGCAGCGTTTTCCGTACGTACGGATGGGCGTCCCGTTCGCGGCAAGCAGCGCGGGGCCCCCACCCGCGGCGTGCTTGTCTGACGTGCCGGCGGGAACGACACTCACCTGCGCTCCCGTGTCGCACAGGTAACGGCACCCGGAGAAGGTGTCCGTTATGAACAGCAGGCTGCTCGAACGGCCGGCGCTCATCGCCACTATTGAGCGCCGGCCCGGGCATTTCCCAACCTGTTGAAGGAGCATGGCGGATGACACTGCCGAGCTTCGTGGCCGAACTTGGCATGGAACCAGCACCAGGTGGTGGAGCTGGAGGAGCGCGGCTGGCTCCGCCAGGCCGGTGGAGTTGGCGGGTTTCCCCGCGGTGGCGGTTTTCGCCGCGGCGGTGGGCGGGGCATGGCGGCGGTCACGAGGTGCGTATCAGCATGCTGCGTATGCTGTATAAGCTGATGCTGTGGATCAGCAGCATCAGCAGCATTAGCAGCATCAGCAGCATTAGCAGCATCAGCCACGAGGGCCGTGACGGCCACGCCGACTCTCGCCCGCGTGTCCGAAGCGGCGAAGTACTTGTCCGCCTCGGCCGCCAATGCTCGGGGTTCCGTTAGCCCGGTCCCGGCCGACGCGAGGCGAACCTGCGCTGGAAGTTGGCGACGGAAAAGCGCCCGGAATAGAGAACCGGGGGCTTCGTCGCCCAACAGTGACAGCATATGGTCCATTTGGACCGACGGGCACATGTCACCGAGCTCGGGGAGATCCAGGAGACGGTCGGCCCGTGCGTCGTCCGTGAGGCCGAACGTGGCTAGGAGTAGCCGCTTGAGTGCCTCGTACTTGTGGCCGTCTGGTGGGTGGCGAAGGACGGACACAACTAGAGCGGCCGTGCCGGGCCCGAGGGAGGCGACGACGTGGCAATAGCGCGTGTCATCGCCGGTGAGGCGCGAAGCTGAAATTGGGCTTCGGCCTGGACGAACCAGACTTCGGCCTGAGCCTCCCAAAATTCGGGAAGTTTGATGAAGTTGGCCATGGCAATGGCGTCGCGTGTGGAAGGATCGCTCCGGCAGATCCAACGTCGAGGGGGTCACCAGTAAAGCGCGGCGTTACTCGCGCTGCTTGCGAGCAAGGAGGAAGCGGACAAGCGGTAACTTATAAGCGTCTTTATTTCAGGAGCTCACTAACACTGGCGCGCTCCGGGCTGCGCGCCCGGTGTATATCATGAGGCCACGCCTACCCCTCGGGCGTGGCCACCGCCCACTTGGTGCGCGGAATGATGTCACCATGCCAGTGGGCTTTTGTGTCCACCACATTATCTTTATATTTTATTCCTTATTTTATTGATCGTAAAATGTTATCTTTGTAGCGGTTACCGCTGGATGTACATAATCGCCTTGCACCGGCCAGAACACGGCCAGACGCGCCTCTCCCGGGCATGCCCGGACTCACTGTTCCCGGGCACGCCCGAACCTCCCGGGCACGCCCGGTCTCGTCTTTCCCGGGCATGCCCGCTCTCGCCTTTCCAGGGCTCGCCCAGAGCGTCCGGGCATGCCCGCTATCGCCTTTCCAGGGCTCGCCCAGAGCGTCCGGGCATGCCCGCTATCGCCTTTCCAGGGCACGCCCAGAGCGTCCGGGCATGCCCGCTATCGCCTTTCCAGGGCTCGCCGAGAGCGTCCGGGCATGCCCGCTATCGCCTTTCCAGTGCGCGCCCAGAGCGCCCGGGCACGCCCAGCCTCGACTTGCCAGGCCGCAGCCAAACACGCCCGGGCAGGTCCAGACTCGCCTTTCCAAGGCTCGCCCTTGATACCCGGGCATGCCCGGTATAGCTTTTGCCGGGCAAACTTCCCGACATAAATGTGTATATATATTGTTGCCCGAAAAACGGGCTTGTCAGAATACCTGAGCTGTTTTGTTTCAATAAAGCAACTCGGACGAATTCCGTCTTTGGTCGCGTCAATTCTTTCGACTCGCGTTGGAGCGCAGTTCCTTCATTGGTGACCTACCGACATGGATACGGCAGTGACGCTTAAACTGCCTACCTTCTGGGAGACTCATGCGGCTGTTTGGTTCGCCCAGGCGAACTCCCAGTTCGCCCTGCGAGGCATCACCGCGGACGACACCCGCTTCCACCATGTTGTGGCGGCGCTCGGTTCCACCACCGCGGCCCGCGCCTTGAGCCTCCTCCAGCACCCGCCAGCTGCTGACAAATACGATGCGCTGAAGACGCTCCTCCTCGGCGCTTTCGCCCTCTCACCGGCAGCACGCGCACGGCGCCTGCTTGACCTGCCCGAGCTCGGCGACACGTGCCCGTCCGAGCGCATGGACTATATGCTCTCGTTGCTCGGCGAGCACTCTCCGGCATTCCTGTTCCGGGAGCTGTTCCTCCGTCAGCTGCCTAACCCGGTACACCTCGCCCTGGCTGGCACGTTGATCACGGATTCCCGCGCCCTCGCCAGGGAAGCCGATAAGATCTCCTCGGCGGGCCAGCACATCGGCGCGGTTACCTGGAGCCCGCCGCCGTCCGAGGCGACGCCCACGACACCCGAGCGCCCTGCGCGGTTGGAGGCCGAACTGCCGGTGCAACTGGCGGCCGCCACGCCGCACCGCCCGCTTCCGACACAACGGCCGGGGCCTCCACCTGACCGGGCGTGGTGTTATTACCACGCCAGGTTCGGACACAAGGCTCGGACGTGCCGGCCCCCGTGCACTTTCGGCAGGTCGGGAAACGGCCGGGCCGGCGTTCATTCCCAGCCATGAGCGCCGGCCACTCGGGCAACTTGCTGTTTATTCGGGACAAAGCGTCTGGACGGCGTTTCCTGTGCGACACCGGCGCCCAACTGAGCGTCATACCTGCCTCCGAGCAGGACAGGCTGGACGCAGTTTGCGGCCCCTCTTTGGTCGCTGCTAATGGCTCGGCCATACGCACTTTCGGCCCACGCGTCGTCACCCTCTGCTTCGGCAGCCAGCGCTTTCAATGGACTTTTGTTACCGCCAGCGTCCCCGTGGCTTTGCTGGGCGCCGACTTCCTCTGCTCGCACGGGCTGCTGGTCGACGTCAAACGACGTCGCCTTGTCCACGCCGAGACCTTCAGCTCCCTGGCGTGCACAATGAGCAGCTCCGCGCCGACCGAACTGGCGTGCGCCCTCCCGGCAACGAACGAGTTCGCTCGCCTGCTCGTGGAATTCCCGGCCCTCACGCGGCCGACGTTTTCGGCCGTCGCGGTGTGGCACGGGATCGAGCACCACATACCCACTACGGGCCCGCCGGTCTACGCCAGGGCCCGCCGCCTCGACCCAGCCAAGCTCGCCGTGGCAAAGGCCGAATTCGACGCGTTGGAGCACCTCGGCATCGTGCGGCGCTCCGATAGCGCGTGGGCCTCACCACTGCACATCGTGCCAAAGCCGGGGGGTGGATGGCGCCCGTGTGGCGACTACCGCCGTCTCAATGACGCTACCACCCCCGACAGGTACCCGATCCCGCATATTCAGGACTTTTCCGCCCGTTTGGCGGGACGGGTCATCTTTTCGAAAATTGACCTGATACGGGGCTACCACCAGGTACCTGTCCGGGCGGCCGACGTCCCGAAGACGGCCGTCATCACGCCGTTCGGCCTGTTCGAATTTTTGCGGATGCCGTTTGGCCTCAAGAACGCGGCCCAGGCGTTCCAGCGCTTGATGGATGGCGTGCTGCGCGACCTGCCGTTTCTTTTCGTCTATCTTGACGACATCCTCGTCGCCAGCACGTCCCGCGCCGAGCACCTCCTCCACCTCCGAACACTGTTCGGTCGCCTCAGCGAGCACGGCTTAATTGTCAACCCGGTCAAATGCCACTTCGGCGCGACGACCGTTGACTTTTTGGGCCACCGCATCACCAAGACCGGGGCCGTGCCGCTGCCGACCAAGGTCGAGGCCATCACCACGTTCCCGCGTCCCCGCTCCATCAAGGCCCTCCAAGAGTTCCTCGGCATGGTGAATTTTTATCACCGATTCGTGCCCCGCGCTGCTCAGCTCATGCGGCCCCTTTACGAGGCCCTCCGGGGCAAGCCGGCCAAGCATGACATTGTTTGGTCCGCGGCCATGGACGCGGCCTTCGCCAGTGCCAAACGGGCCCTCGCCGACGCAACGCTGCTGGCTCACCCGGTGCTCAACGCGCCCATCGCCCTCACTACGGACGCCTCCAACTACGCGGTGGGCGCCGTCCATGAGCAATGGGTGGACGGGGTTTGGCAGCCACTCGCTTTTTTCAGCCGGCAACTCCGGCCGAACGAGTTAAACTACAGCACGTTCGACCGCGAGCTGCTCGGGCTATTCCTGGCCGTTCGCCATTTCCGACACCTCCTGGAGGGCCGCCCGTTCACGGCTTTCGTCGACCACAAGCCGTTGGTCTACGCAATGGCTAAGGTCACGGAGCCGTGGTCGGCCCGCCAGCAGCGCCACCTCTCCGCCGTGTCGGAGTTCACCACGGACATCCAGCACGTCGCCGGCAAAGACAACGCCGTGGCCGACTGCCTTTCGCAGGCCAGCGCGAACGCGGTCCACCTCGGCGTGGACTTCACGCTCATGGCGGCCGACCAGACCACCGACGCCTCGGTGCAGGCACTCCGTGTGGCGGACACGGGCCTCCGCCTGGCCGTCATCCCCTTCGCGGGCACCGTCCTGCTCTGCGACGTCTCCCAGGGCCAGCCTCGCCCCATCGTGCCCGTTTCCTGGCAGCGCCGCATCTTCGCCTCCATCCACGGCCTTTCTCACCCGGGCCGGAAAGCTTCTCAGAAGCTGGTGTCGGCGCGTTTCGTCTGGCACGGCCTTCGACGAAACATCCGCGACTGGGCCAACGCCTGCACGGCCTGCCAGCGAGCCAAGGTCCACCGCCACACCCAGGCCCCGCTGGCACCTTTCGCCGTGTCTGAACGGCGTTTCGACCACGTCCACGTGGACCTGGTGGGTCCGCTGCCCCCCTCGCGGGGGTTCACCCACCTGCTCACCATGGTGGACAGGACCACCAGGTGGCCGGAGGCCGTGTCCCTCACCTCCACCACCACCGCCGACGTGGCACAGGCGTTCATCGCCACCTGGGTCGTGCGCTTCGGCGCACCAGCGGAAATCTCATCCGACCGCGGCCCACAGTTCACGTCTGAGCTTTGGGGCGCGGTCGCCCGTTCGTTGGGGGTCACGCTGCACCGCACCACGGCCTACCACCCCCAAGCCAATGGGTTGTGCGAGCGGTTTCACCGCTCCATGAAGGCCGCACTCATGGCCGGCCTTCAGGACGACTGTTGGGCCGACCGGCTGCCGTGGGTCCTTTTGGGCCTTCGCACGGCCCCCAAGGAAGACCTCCAGGCGTCCGCCGCCGAGCTCGTCTACGGCCAGCCACTCCGCGTCCCGGGCGAATTCGTGCCTGACGCTACCAGTCCCTGGTCCGCCGCTCGCCAGCGCTCGGACTTCCAGGAGGCCGCCCGACGATTTGCCCCCGTGCCGACGTCCCGCCACGGTGGCCCCCAGTCCTACGTCCCCCCGGCGCTTCGCACAGCGGAGTACGTCTTTGTGCGTCATGACGCGCACCGGGGGCCACTCCGGCCGCCGTATGACGGGCCCTTCCGGGCCCTGCGACGGGGCGACAAGTCTTTCATCGTCGACTTCGGCGGCCGGCCGGACCGGATTTCTGTGGACCGCCTCAAACCGGCGCACATGGACGTCGACCGACCACCACGGTTGGCCCTTCCTCCGCGGCGAGGCCGCCCCCTGTCCACAGTTCCCCCCGCTCGACCACCCACCACCACGTCAGACCCCTCCCCATGACCCTCCAGGGGTCGCTTCGGCCGGGTCATCCGGACCCCCCTTAAATTGACCCTGCCGGTGCAGGTCGATTCTGGAGGGGCGTGTGTAGCGGTTACCGCTGGATGTACATAATCGCCTTGCACCGGCCAGAACACGGCCAGACGCGCCTCTCCCGGGCATGCCCGGACTCACTGTTCCCGGGCACGCCCGAACCTCCCGGGCACGCCCGGTCTCGTCTTTCCCGGGCATGCCCGCTCTCGCCTTTCCAGGGCTCGCCCAGAGCGTCCGGGCATGCCCGCTATCGCCTTTCCAGGGCTCGCCCAGAGCGTCCGGGCATGCCCGCTATCGCCTTTCCAGGGCACACCCAGAGCGTCCGGGCATGCCCGCTATCGCCTTTCCAGGGCTCGCCCAGAGCGTCCGGGCATGCCCGCTATCGCCTTTCCAGTGCGCGCCCAGAGCGCCCGGGCACGCCCAGCCTCGACTTGCCAGGCCGCAGCCAAACACGCCCGGGCAGGTCCAGACTCGCCTTTCCAAGGCTCGCCCTTGATACCCGGGCATGCCCGGTATAGCTTTTGCCGGGCAAACTTCCCGACATAAATGTGTATATATATTGTTGCCCGAAAAACGGGCTTGTCAGAATACCTGAGCTGTTTTGTTTCAATAAAGCAACTCGGACGAATTCCGTCTTTGGTCGCGTCAATTCTTTCGACTCGCGTTGGAGCGCAGTTCCTTCATCTTTATATTTTATTCCTTATTTTATTGATAGTAAAATGTTATCTTTATATTTTATTCCTTATTTTATTGATCGTAAAATGTTATCTTTATATTTTATTCCTTATTTGATTGATCGTAAAATGTTATCTTTATATTTTATTCCTTATTTTATTGATAGTAAAATGTTATCTTTATATTTTATTCCTTATTTTATTGATCGTAAAATGTTATCTTTATATTTTATTCCTTATTTGATTGATCGTAAAATGTTATCTTTATATTTTATTCCTTATTTTATTGATCGTAAAATGTTATCTTTATATTTTATTCCTTATTTTATTGAGAGTAAAATGTTATCTTTATATTTTATTCCTTATTTTATTGATCGTAAAATGTTATCTTTATATTTTATTCCTTATTTTATTGATAGTAAAATGTTATCTTTATATTTTATTCCTTATTTTATTGATAGTAAAATGTTATCTTTATATTTTATTCCTTGTTTGATTGATCGTAAAATGTTATCTTTATATTTTATTCCTTATTTTATTGATCGTAAAATGTTATCTTTATATTTTATTCCTTATTTTATTGATAGTAAAATGTTATCTTTATATTTTATTCCTTATTTGATTGATCGTAAAATGTTATCTTTATATTTTATTCCTTATTTTATTGATAGTAAAATGTTATCTTGATATTTTATTCCTTATTTTATTGATAGTAAAATGTTATCTTTATATTTTATTCCTTATTTGATTGATCGTAAAATGTTATCTTTATATTTTATTCCTTATTTTATTGATAGTAAAATGTTATCTTGATATTTTATTCCTTATTTTATTGATAGTAAAATGTTATCTTTATATTTTATTCCTTATTTGATTGATCGTAAAATGTTATCTTTATATTTTATTCCTTATTTTATTGATCGTAAAATGTTATCTTTATATTTTATTCCTTATTTTATTGATAGTAAAATGTTATCTTTATATTTTATTCCTTATTTTATTGAGAGTAAAATGTTATCTTTATATTTTATTCCTTATTTTATTGATCGTAAAATGTTATCTTTATATTTTATTCCTTATTTTATTGATAGTAAAATGTTATCTTTATATTTTATTCCTTATTTTATTGATCGTAAAATGTTATCTTGATATTTTATTCCTTATTTTATTGATAGTAAAATGTTATCTTGATATTTTATTCCTTATTTTATTGATAGTAAAATGTTATCTTTATATTTTATTCCTTATTTTATTGATAGTAAAATGTTATCTTTATGTTTTATTCCTTATTTTATTGATAGTAAAATGTTATCTTTATATTTTATTCCTTATTTTATTGATAGTAAAATGTTATCTTGATATTTTATTCCTTATTTTATTGATAGTAAAATGGCGTCTTTGTTATCTGAGGTGAATCTGAATGGCGAGAGGGAGCCATTTGATATAAATGAAGAAAAGAACTGCCAGTTGGCGCCAAAATGTAACCAACCCCGTGTACGCGGAAGTTTTCGTGGTACAAAAGGAATAAAATCCACTTATTAGCTCACCTGGAACGAAGTTAATCGAACGAAGTTCAGGTGAGCTTATGCGA
The DNA here is from genome assembly GCF_964187855.1 of Myxine glutinosa. Lineage (NCBI taxonomy): Eukaryota > Metazoa > Chordata > Myxini > Myxiniformes > Myxinidae > Myxine > Myxine glutinosa. The sequence goes on from NC_136271.1 coordinate 4,066,393, forward strand.
TGGCGCGTTGTCCGTCCGTCGTTTGTTCACGGCATTAAAAAGTCGGGGTCTCAGGAGGTCTAGGGGGGGGGGGGGGGGGTCAAAGTGGGTCCAGGTTTGATCCCCCAAAATCGGTGTTTGCTTTCTTCTCAGAGACCACACTGGTCCAGTAGAAATTGACATGAAAATAGCCGAACCCGGACATTTTAGATAACAACCGTTTGTTGGTGCTAAATGCTTTATATGACTGTCATGTATCTGCAGACAAAATTCACAGACATTCACAAATGGGGAAACCTGTTTTTTATTAGGACAAAGTATATGACCGAGATCAGAAAACTGTAAATAATAAATTTCCCAGGTTTAGATGATGATTCGCAAATACGCTTTTATATGACATAAAATGTTGTGAATACTTTCTGATAAATATAAAATAATAAAATAAATAAATTTTACTCATTATAGAAATAAATTTGTTTGAAAAATATAATTATTTTGTCCAAAATATGCAAAATTTTATCGAAATATTCTCGTGTATGTTTGTATAAATAAGTGTAAACACTTGAATGAAATGATCATATGAACACATTGTACAATGTTTTGTTCCAAAATATACCAGTATTATTATTCAACCCAACAATGTTTAATTTAATAATCATTTTATTAATTTTAAATAGTTTTTTATCACTACCACTTAGAGGCCATCATAGCTCAAGTGTACATAAATGTGACAGGAAATCACAGTAGATGACTCAGCCGTTATGTAATCATACACCAACATATCTGCTGTTTAGGTAAAACAAACAACGGCCAAATTATTGCATTTTAACTTGCGTACGCACGTGGCAAGGCCACCAGGCCACCAGGTCACCAGGCCACCAGGCCACTAGGCCACCAGGCCACCAGGCCACTAGGCCACCAGGCCACTAGGCCACAAGGCCACCAGGCCACCAGGCCACTAGGCCACCAGGCCACAAGTCCACCAGGCCACCAGGCCACCAGGCCACCAGGCCACTAGGCCACCAGGCCACTAGGCCACAAGGCCACCAGGCCACCAGGCCACTAGGCCACAAGGCCACTAGGCCACCAGGCCACCAGGCCACTAGGCCACAAGGCCACTAGGCCACCAGGCCACCAGGCCACTAGGTCACCAGGCCACCAGGCCACCAGGCCACTAGGCCACAAGGCCACCAGGCCACTAGGCCAGGTCAGGCCACTAGGCCACAAGGCCACCAGGCCACCAGGCCACTAGGCCACAAGGCCATTAGGCCACCAGGCCACAAGGCCACCAGGCCACCAGGCCACTAGGCCACCAGGCCACTAGGCCACCAGGCCACCAGGCCACTAGGCCACCAGGCCACCAGGCCACCAGGCCACAAGGCCGCTGCCCTGGCACTACTCAAAATTGGAATCTATCTGACCCCGTCAATACTCTGGACGGTAACATACACGAGTACCTTTCAAGACGGAATGAGGCTGCCTGAAAAAGACGAGCCATACGCAGTCAGATTATAAGACTGGCAAACCAAGAGCATACGCGTTTCCCCGAGCTGAAAAGCGAGGTACGAGAAAAAAACATGTACAGTGTGTACGAAATGAAGCGCCGAAAACTGGAAAAGTACGCACACTTGGAGAGATGTCCTGATAGTTTGGTTCTCGAGAGCATTGAAGGTGATGTCGAGGGCCGGGGAAACGAGCAAGACGACGAACGGGTTGGACGGACAACACGAGGACTGGGTAGAGCCAGGCATGGAGGGAGGGCACAAAGTGGTACGCTACAAGATACTTCTACGCCTCCACGACTTACTTCATCATCACACTATTTGTAACAATTATGCGCTTCTTTCTTTGCTTCATTAACTTCTACTATCACACCTGTTTTACAGAGTGTGACAATAGTGCATTCATTACATGTCATATGGAACATGCTGCACATGCCGTTAATGTACCATGTTATAGAGTGAAATTTACTAAGTATAACTCTCAATCAAATTATCAAATACACATTTTAAAATGGTATTATTAAAAGTTTATCTGTAAGTGGAAATCTAGATTTCTTTTTGTTGATTGACCCATTGACTTACATACCAACTTTACATATATTACTGTCATATTTTGATATGCAGGAGAGTATCTATTTGAGTCTAGTCCAGTACTTTAAATCACCTTTGTCTTATTGGTGTATGTTCTAATAAAGCGTTTTTTCTTTGTTGCAGATTAGAAATTGACAATCATGGCTGCCCCAAGCGAAGATATTTGTGCAATCTGCAGATGTGATGGTGCCAGAGGCAGCGGTCGAGTTTTGGGTCGGAAAGGACTTTCAACGCTCATACAGGCTTCCAAAGACCGCGAAGATGAGCTCCATCTCACGCTATCATTTTCAGATAAACATTATATACATGATAATTGTTACAACATATACACGTTGCCGCGAAACATTTCACCAGCTCATAACCTTGACATTTTCAATGAGGGAAGTGACTCTCCTGTTGGTACGTTGCGATCTGTGTCTCGCCCATATAACTATCAAACCCACTGCCTCATATGTGCAAAGGAACTTGACTTTGGTGCTGCTCAACGTCACCCTGAACGCTGCTCTCACATCAGTAATGTTGAGATTATCAGTAAGGATAAAAACAGTACTATACAAAAATGTCTACTAAATATATGTCAAAATAGAACTGATACCCTGGCAGTAAACGTCAAAGCAAGAATACTGTTTGCAGGGGACATTCGTGCTGTTGAGGCGAAATATCATCGAGTGTGCAACTGTGCATGCAGGCATTTATGTCTGGTAAAAAGATTTCATACTTTACAGATGATCCAATAAGAAATCTCCGAAATAGTCAGGTTCACTATGTTTTTTCGTTCAAAATCATGGTAGATTAGCAAACCTATACATTTTTGGAAACGTTATTACATGGAAAATCTGAAAATCAATGTTTACATTTGCCAATTCCGACCAATTCGATTCGACCAATTCGACCATTCGACCAATCGCTTCGATCGACCATTCGACCATTCGCCCAATTCGATCGATTCGATTCGATTCATCGAATTCGATTCGACCAATTCGACCAATCGACCAATTCCATTCGACCAATTCGACCATTCGACCAATCGCTTCGATCGACCATTCGACCATTCGACCAATTCGATCGATTCGATTCGATTCGATTCATCGAATTCGATTCGATCGACCATTCGACCAATTCGATTTGCCAATCAATTTGACCGACCTTTGCTTGTGTGGAACGGACTGTGAAAACGATGCGGACTATATTGTCGGATACGACACACAGGACAGTGATGACGAACTCTGAATGGCATATTCTGTAATCGTGTATGTTTGATGCCATTGCCTGCCTGTGTATATTTTGTCATTGACTGCCTGTGTAGATGTGAAGTTATACTGACCGCATGTGTATATATGATTTTGCTGACTGCCTGTGTATGTTTGGTGATGTGAATTATTGTGACACATTTTGATGTTATTAACTGCCTGTACAAAATGATAACATGTATTTGATTATGCAACTTATCGCGAATATAAAGACAGTATTTTGCAATTCAAAACCTTTGATTCGTGTCTTACCATTCCCCATAGCACTAATTTGATACTTTCATTGGATTCCTTGTCCCTGAAAATATAGGTTTAGTATATTTTAAAGTTTTTAGGGTAATTAGAGGCAGAAATAGAACAAAATATGTATTTTACAGTGGCCATTTTGAAAATCCAAAATGGCCGCCATACAGGTATCTCTCCAAATGTAAACATTGATTTTTAGTTTCCTTATGCTATAACCTTTCCAAAAATGTATAGGTTTGCTAATCTACCATGATTTTGAACGAAATATACTTTATTGACAAAGTGAACCTGACTAAAACCTGAACACGGTCAATGACGAGGCATTGAGCAGTCTCTGTGCGTGGTTAACCAAGCCAGAACAAAACAAGGTGAGACCTCTTTCACCAGAGAGAAAAATCCTGGGTTTATTATCATACTAAAATTAGATGTCAGACAAGAAATATATTGTTACAAAAACGAGAATCTGTGTGTTTTGTTATGTTTTCCTTTAATTGAGTGGAATGGTTGATGATGTAATTATGATTCCTGTGAAATTGCGTCAATGACTGTAGGTGTGAATTATAGGCCTTGTCAATGCATCAGGTATAAGAACATCAGTTTGTCATCAGTCGTGGTTTTATTAATCCAAATGACAATTCACTAAAACTACAGAAATAGAGCTCGGTTTATACAAGTGAGAATGGGTAAAGAGCCATCTCAATTTTAAAATGTCAAACACTCATTCACATAGGCTGCTTGCTAATTTTGCAAACACTAAATACTAATCTCGTCAACATAATTTGAGCACATGACTCAGGAATGCTAAATTTGCATCAAAATACAGTAATACCTCGCTTAGCACTCTCATAGAACGCTCCTTCATTCTGGAGCTCTTTGTCCTGTAGCAAGTTTTTCCAAAAAAAACACAAAAAACAAGTACAAAAAGTTTTAATTAAAACAAAAGCCACGTCGATGTTACACAATGCCTAGATGCAGCTGTGCCTATAACGTCGATGTTATACGCACAGGACATTCCTATTGATTCGATAACTTGATGTTATTTTTGTGCAAAGTGAAAATATATCTCGGCAATTTCCCGTGTGTGGCGACGAATTTTTTATATATCTCGGCATTTTCCTGTCTGTTATTTCAGGCGGTGTATGACTGACCATGCCGCGATTTAAAAAATATATATCTCGGCAATTTCCCGTGTGTGGCGACACGTGAACGAAGCTATGCTCCTCTCTCCACATTATTGTGACGACGTATAAATTTAATATTTCATCGTGACGATTGTCATCAAATGGACGAATTTTTAATATATCTCGGCATTTTCCCGTCTGTTATTTCGGGCGGTGTATGACTGACCATGCCGCGATTTAAAAAATATATATCTCGGCAATTTCTCGTGTGTAGCGACACGTGAACGAAGCTATGCTCCTCTCTCCACATTATTGTGACGACGTATAAAATTAATATTTCATCGTGACGATTGTCATCAAATGGACGAATTTTTAATATATCTCGGCATTTTCCCGTCTGTTATTTCGGGCGGTGTATGACTGACCATGCCGCGATTTAAAAAAAAAAAATCTCAATTGACTTGAAGTTACAGGCCTTTGAGAATTCATTTCGTTCTATAAAGGGCAACTTTCATCGGATTTTCTTCACGTTTTTTTTTCAACCGAGTCTAAAACTATGTTAGCGACTGTGAAAAATGAAATGATATATCGAATTTGATTTTAAAGAAAACTGTGTGAGAGAGCAAGACACCACGGGCCTACAAAACAGGCCTCAAAGCTATGCGAGTTAATAAAATGGTGGATATTTGTTTATACTAGTACCGACTGCAAAGCCGCAATGAGCCGGCGAAGCCAAAGCCTCTTGCCACTATTTTTACCCATCACTATGGCATCAGTAGGTTAGGTAGTTGGTAGTAGGTAGGTGTAGTAGGTACCGTACCTGGTAAGACTTGGTAAAAGAGAAGAGCAGACAGTCCTAAAAAAAACATGACCTATCACCAGGGACATCTACTGCAGCATATTCCCAAAAAGAAGACAATGGTGTCACATCCGATGGCTTTACTTGGTGCAACGTAAAAACCTCTCTCAAGTTACCATGGACTGTTGTCGAATCATGTTTCAGTGATGATAGCACTGGTGGAGGTTGTACCATTTTTCCTTTCATTTCGGTTCTTGTTCTTTCTCCGTAACAGACAACAGTGCCCAAAGCAATGACGATTTAGCTTAGGAAATTTGAGCATATGATGAGAACTATTTCGAGCAGCGTATGCTTACGCGTGATTCGGTTGTTTTGCACCAACCTCGTTCCCGGCGTCGCAGACGTGTCGAGGGCGCTGGTAAGATGTCCTGTGTCGAGGGCGCTGATTGGCTGATTCGGTTCTCCGACGGCCACGAGATTTCTAAAAAATAATTCTTCGTCAATGTGAGAATATTTGACGCCGTTTTCACCGTCCGAAACGCGTAATAAGCTTGTAAATAAGATATTTTTTCAAATGCTCGAATCTCATTGGTTCTGGTCTTTGATGACGATTTTCGTTGAAGATAATGAGGTTGGTCTTAACGTATTTTAATTACTAATGAGAGGTTTCATTAGATTATGAATCAAAGAACGACGGGTGAAACAAACTCATATTGAACTTTTTCGCAATTGTTTTATGCAAACTTCCGCATCTGGTCGATGGCTGTCTCCACACTCCATCCAGTGAGTGATTTCATTTTAGAAATATTTTTGCAAATGCTCGACTCTCATTGGGTCCGGGGTTTGGTGACGCGTTTTGTTGAAGATAACCAGGCCCGTGCGGGCCGATGTTGGTCTTAAATTATTTTATTAATACATCGGAGGTGCATAAGATTGTGAATCAAACGACGACGGGTGAAAGAAACTCCTAATGAACGTTTTAAATTTGTTATGCATACTTCCGCCTCCGCCAGATGGCTGCGCCCACTGCGCTTCGGATTCTCGAGCCAAGGCATCATCAGGGTTTCAACATAATACGTACTCGTTTATTGACAACACCGGCTTCGCCTGCTATGAAGCCTCTCCCACAATGGGTGGAGCTATGGTTCCCAGAATGGGTGGAGCTTTGAGGTTTTGTCTTCTCTGCAAGAACAACAACAACAACAAGAAGAAGAACAAGACGAAGAACAACAACAATAGCAGAGGGCACTCTATGAGCAGCGTCTGCGACGCGACTAAAAATCGCTAATTCACGCTACAACATCTGTGCACCCAAATGACGTCTTGTTTGCCTCGTGATGTTCCAGCATACAGCATCAAACACTTAAAACGTCGCCTCGTGGAACACTTCGGAAAAGAGGTGACAATAGCACAGGTCGAAGGCAGATCAAACGTCGTTACGCGGACTGATAGAGCAACGTCTCTTTTACATGACTCCTATGCAGAGTCAACCAGCGATGCAATTGATGATGCGGAAAACGTCGGGCTGGCAACATTGGTTGGGTCCAACATAATGCAAAATCTACACAATGTAGATCAGCCAACACATGTATACCCAGTACCATCAAGTATAGACCTTGAAAAACTAGAAGCGAGTATCCCAGAGACACTGAAACATCTCATTGCATCTATGTTCACAGAGTCCCGCACTGTACATGTGAACATTTGACAGCACGTACTTGTTGCTAGATTCAGTACAACTTTCTGAATCAAGCATATGTTAGATATAAACTTGGTACAACAACACAATATGGGGTCTCTTTGTATTTGCCTCTAATTTCATTCATAAATTAGTGGATATAAATTGTATACTCACCAGAAAGTATACATTATAACGCCCCATTGGCGGCCATTTTGAATTTCCCCCCCCAAAACGTATTTCCCCATTTGTGAATTTCTTGTGTGGCCATTTTGACTCCTAATAAGGTGTTTAAAACAAAAATATGGTTGTTATCTAAAATGTCCGGGTCAATGTCAATTTCTACTGGACTACACCTGCAATTCTGATGAAGCTTTACCACAACCTTCATCACCTGAGTTGTACCAACGTTAGTTTCTGGCATTTAAAACATCGGGGTCAAATGTGGTCGATATACATATATATTGTACACAGAGTCGAGGCTCGGGGAAGAGCACATTTCACACGAGAACAGGCACAGACCCATAAAACATTCAATAAACAAAGGGAGTGGGAGACAGGAGGGGGTGAGAGAGGAAAACAAACAAGCACAACAACAGCAGAGAGCAGGGACGTCGATAGATCTGTGGAAGGGAGGGGGCGGGGGGGGGGGGGAGGAGAGGTATAAACAAATTGACACTACTAGGAATTTCAGGAATGAAATCGGAGATTGAAAGAGGTGGATTTGGGGTGTTTAACGGGGGAAGACAAGATCAAGGTTTTGGATGGGGGAAGATAAGAGATGGTGGTGAACAGCTGTTTTAAAGACCTGGAGGGTGGAGTGGGATTGAAGAGAGTGGGGGAGTTTGTTCCAGAAGCGGGAGAAAAGAGGAATGAAAGAGACAAGGTGAATAGACAGCCTGATTTTGGCAGTTTAACCATAAGAGGGTTGCTAGCAGATCTTGTGCGACCTGTAGGAATATTTGGGGGACAGAGCATGGGGAGCAAGGCCAGAGAGGAGTCGGTAGAAAACAGAAAGACCACCTACCTACCTGCCTGCGGTGAGTGTGTGAAAGGCCCTCGGAGTTAACTTCATCGCAGGAGATTCCAATGAATCTGAAAGCTTTGGTTTTAACAGCGTGAAGCCGAGCTCGGTGTGAGGCAGGAGCACCGGCCCAGAGGGGGGAGCAGTATTCCATTGAGCTGCGGATGAAAGCTTTAAAAGGCTTGCCCCCCCAAAATAGGTATTTGCGTTTTTCTCAGAACCGACACACAATGATGATGAAACGTCACCTCAACCTTCATCATCCGTGATGTACCAATGTTTCTTCAAGGCATTGGAAAAATTGGAGTCTGAGTAGGTACATGGGGTGGTAGGGGTGGGGGGGGGGGGGGGGGTTAAAATACCTTCAGTCAGTAGAGTATACTGTTTATTCTACCAGCTGAACGATTACAGGTTTGTCAATCCGTTAACCGCTCTATAAATTACAGGTTTGTCAATCTGTTAACCGCTCTATAAATTACAGGTTTTTCAATATGTTAACCGCTCAATAAATTACAGGTTTGTCAATTCGTTAACCGCTCTATAAATTACAGGTTTGTCAATCTGTTAACCGCTCTATAAATTACAGGTTTTTCAATATGTTAACCGCTCAATAAATTACAGGTTTGTCAATTCGTTAACCGCTCTATAAATTACAGGATTGTCAAGGTTTGTGCTTTTACCAAAGTCATTCACGAACCTGCTGTCCATGCCTGAAGTCAAATATTTTAATACATTATTTGGTAACTGGTATCCCCACCAGATCATACTATCGTCTTCAACTAAAGAAGTATCAAACAAGCCCAGCTACAGTCCTGGCCAAAAATATTGGCACCCTTGCAATTTTTTCAAATAACACAATTTTCTCGAAAAATAAGTTGAAATTGACAAAAGTATTTTGTCTCCACAATTCTTTCTTTCACTGTTAATATTACAAAACCTTTGTTTTTGATTCAGAACTTAATATATTGTTACAGACGCGGCTTTTAGATGTTATATTGACCGAGCGGTGGTGTATTTAACCGCGTCCGAACAGTTACTCCCCGATTAAAACCCGATTCCACCCGACGTTGACCAGATCGCCCCACAGATATTCAATCGGGAAATCTCTAAAGCGACCGAAAGAGAAGGAAAAAGAAGAAGAAGAAGAAGAATACGGAGGAAGAACAGGTTTTATTATACACACACAAGCAATGGATGGAAAAAGCAGTAACACAGCGAATCCTTAACTTACACTATTCATTTTTACTTAGCCCCAAGACAAACGAGCAGGACAGGACGTTCACACTTACACAGGGGATAATTGCAGGCAGGTAGGCTTGAGATGGAGGCAAGGTCGGCAGGCCGCAGTTCGCAATTCCTCGCGGTTTTGGCGGGAAAACCTCTGTCGTGTCTCCACTGGGGTAGACGTTACGCGCTGGTTCGGCACACCTTCTCCTCTCCTTGGGGTGGGGCCGTCTCCCTCCTTTCAGCGCGTCTCTCCAAAGCTGGTCTCCTTGCCGAGTACCTCTCCTCTTTGGCTTGGAGCGTTTCGCATCTCACAGCCTCTTTGCTCCTCTCCCAGGGTCATCTCCAGCTCTTCTCCAGTCATCTGGTAAAGCAGTCCCTTACAGTCGCTTTTATCACCTCGGGCGAAATCAAGCCGCCGGCTCCGAGGCCACGCCTACCGGGTCACTCACCGCGGTGTTGATTGGCTGTTAGGGCTGGTTCACTCCTTCCCTCTCATGACGAGGTGGAGACACGCCTTTCTTCCCCAACCTTACCTCGTGGCCAATGGTGGTTTGAAGAAAAGCAGCCAAAATGCGGAAGGCAATTGGAAGGGAGGTTTTGGGGAAATTGGAAGGGCCTACGCTTATTTTGTTTGATACAATGCAAAGTCAATCTAGTGGGAAAACACATACTTAGCCTACATGGAATAAGGAAATACACTATTTAAAAGATATATCGTGACCTGCGTGTACTTTTCATGCAATTTAACTAGGACGCTGACTGCGACCATTATTTACATTACAGGGTGGTACCGTACGTTTGTAACGTTCACATTGTAACGTTTTCACATTCGTTACACTTCCTCCAAAATTGTTACACTTCTCAAAAACCGTTACACTTCTCAAATTCGTTACACACTTCTCAAAATCGTTACACTGCACCCTCCTTTCTTCAGGCCTGCCCTCAGGCCTATTAGACTTTAACTTAGTGTGACACGTAGGTGTAATTCCCTCTACAATTAACCTGACCCTGAGTGTGACAATTTTAAAACACAAATAAGTATGTCCCCCTATTGCATTGCATCCTGTCTAACAGACTCAAGCCCACAGCTAACCGAATTACGGAATTATTCTCAAACTATACATTTACGGTGGGGAGCATTATTTACAATGACGTGATTTCTTATTTACAACGCAACCCAGGACCTGTGTTTTTTTTCTTTTTTTTCTTTTTAGGGAACAAGAGAAAGAAATTCCTGTTGGGAGGGAGGAGACAGCACGCATTGCATCGATGCACCAGTACCAATACCATCAAAGCACCCAAAAGCACCAAACACCACAAAGCACCACAAAGCACCCAAAAGCACCATCCAGTGCGCAGTCACCATGGCTCATAATAAACACAACAAAACAACTGGTGGTGGTCTTCTCTTTCTCTGCTGGGCCGATGTTCTTCCCAACGTCTTCTGGCTTCATGCGGCCTATTTGGACATAATAAAAAGCACAACTTGTGTCCATTTTTATTTAGGGCCTCAGGGGCCAACTAAGGGTGGTCCACCTGTTTGGCATAGGTGCCACCTTACCGAGGTCCGCAAGCAAGATTCCCTGGCCACTATGGCCGGTTTCCAACAGAGGTGCCCTGCCCCAGAACCTGGGGTCCATGAAGTGGTACTTGGCCGCAGAACAGCGGTCCATAAAGTGGTACATCAACGCAATGCATGCTGGTTCTGGGAATCTCGGGCGCACAATGGCCACCTCACGCACGCTCCCATCGGCACCCAATGGCGCACAGGTCATGTGGGAGACAAAAGAAAGACAATTGAGCGAGGGGTAAGGTCACAAGGGTACACGTCAATAAGGCAATGCAAGGTGAAATGCGTACGGAGGCCGAAGTGAGAAAGCTCGTCCCTACCGTACGTCACCCCCCTGTCACCTACCCTACCCTTGTTCTCACCCCATATGTACAAAAATCTACACATTTACAAATTCGTCACTACTGTCACGTCTTCCCCATATTTCCCCTATACCAAATTCGTCTCCACAATCCCTTTACTTCAAAATTTGCCATCACCAATTCATCATCAATCCTCATAAGGAGGGAGAGATGGAATTACGCACAATGTCACACCCACGTCATGATGCGTCTCACAATCCAAACATTTGCATCATAAAAAATAATCAAAACATGGCATGGTGTGGAGTACCTGTCACCTCAGGTGAGTGGATGCAGATGGTGCGAGGAGATTCTTCATCCTAACTATCCTCTAAATGACTTTAACACACTTTACACTACCCGGGGTCTTTCCCTGCCAATCCATTGGCCAACTTACACTATGGGTTCTAATAACCAATTCCCATTGGCCAAACTGTGGTGCTTCTCAATTTGGGGTCTCACTCCCCCGATTCATCTCCCGGTGCTCTAGCACAATTTCTGGGCTGCGACGTGTACCTCTCCCAACAGGTCTACCCACCTGCACACCTCCACCACTGTAGTTGCCACCCGAGCTTACCTAGCTCCTCACCCTAACCTAACTACCTGGGGACAGCCCCTCTCCTGGCTCTGTCACCCCATGGTGCCCTCTGGCACTGGGCTACCCGGGTCCGTCCTCTGGATCCTCGGGCCCCATTCACACAACTACTACCGGCTCCCAGAGCCCACCTGCGGCCTCACCTGGCCGACATCCTTACAGTGGTGGAGTGCCCAAACCAACTACACACACTAACAGGCTACACGCCCAGCCATTTCCACAACACCAACGCACCCATCCACATACCATTCTGTCACCCGCACCACAGATGCCAATATCCAACCACAATTTACCTGTACCCTCTACCTAACACTTACACTACCCGCCCCGGGTATCCGTGATGGGGGTCCACTCTTCCCCCATTCACACCTTCGCACCATCCACTCCACTCCTCAATTTCCACCATTCTCACTCCACGACCATCCATTCCAATACTCCAGATATTCCACACTACCATTTATTCCACACAGCCACATACACCTGTTCTTCATTCACCTGTCGTTGCACACCTGTGCAATCATACCTGGTGCCACCTGCACCCTCCTTTCTTCCTGGACCATTTGGTCAACACAACACGCAATCACCACTACTCCCTCATACACTGCTCCATTCACCTGTTCAGTTGCACACCTGTGCAATCACACCTGTTCCATTCTCACCTGTTCAATCCTCACACACACGGCATCATCTCAGCTAACTACTCCCCTCTGAAACTTGCGCTTCCCAGTCGTCCCTTTAAACTATTGCGCTCCCACGTCATTATAATCCACACTAATCTACCTGCGTCCCCACTACAGGTATCAGTCACTAACTAACCTTAACGTCACCTAATGTCATCTTCTAGGGCCCTATCAATATAACCTAACCCACCCGGGCTAGTTTTCACTGCCATACACCCCATAAGCTATTGCGCATTTGCCCCATCTGTGAGGGATGGTGGATTTGCCATCCCACCACATCGGGGGTCTCTCACTATCAATTTTGTTCGTCCAGATTCCAACCAATTCAAAAATTTTCCATTTACTGCCAATTCTACCCACCTTTCGAAATTTCGTATCAATTCACTACCACTATTACCATCACCCGTCTACTTATTACATCCTCTCGGTGCGCCAATTCACGTCTACAGCCCGGCTTCGTACAGCCGAGCAATGAACGCGAATTCTTTTGTGCTGGCGGCTGGATGCGTCCCGCATTCGGGGCAGGGGCGGGGGCTTACCCGGCCCGAGATCCCACGCACCACCTCGGCGTGGAGCCATCCAATGTCCCGATCTCGACCTGCCGGCACCTCTCAACAAAACGTGGTCGCCATAACGACCCTTCCTATCCAGCCGCCCGCTCCGCCTAGTGGAGCCCGGCCGCGGCCGTTCCACGCGAGGCCCAGCGTGGGTCGCGCACGGCGGTCCTTTCGAACCCGCCGTGGTTCGGATCCCCGCTGGTTCTCGCGGCACGCGAAGCCCGGCACGCACCGAGGGCCCGAGTCGGCTGTAAGTCGTTCTAACCTTTAACCCCGTTATCGTCGACGCCTCACCTGGATGCTTACAAGCATACGCTACCCCTTTCTTGCTCATACATGCAGCCGTTCCCATTCTCCTCGTACCTTTCCTTACACACCTCGGTACACTCATTCCGCTCGCCGACTTGGTCACACACCTGACCACCGAACACTTTGGCACACATTCGTTGGTCGCACACCTCACCAACACACCTCTTCGCGCCCCCTCCTCTGTGACAATCACAGGTGTGCTCTCATTCGCACACCCCACCACGTGCCTCACCACCAACTCCAGCGTGCATTCCCACTCACGCTCTACCATTCCAGGTGTGCATCCTTCCATCCCAGGTGTACATCCTCGCTCACCTGTCACAACCAACTCACGCTCCGTTTCACCCTCACTACTCTCACCACTACTCTTGACAACGCACTCTTTCCTCATGCACCCGTCCGTTACACACCTTTCTCGCGCACACCCTCCCGTTACATCCTCTGTAACACTCACCACAGGCGTACACTTCCTCGTTACATCCTCTGTAACACTCACCACAGGTGTACACTCTCTCGTTACTTCCTCTGTAACACTCACCACAGGTGTACACTCTCTCGTTACTTCCTCCGTAACACTCACCACAGACGTACACTTTCTCGTTACATCCTCTGTAACACTCACCACACCGCGCTTCCATGTACCCCCTCGCACACGCGCTTCGACCAACTCACTCTTGACGGCACACTCACTCCTCGGCGTGCACTTTTTCCTCACACACCCCATGGTCGGACATTCTCGCACACCTCTTTTTTCGCACACCTGACCTGTCACGCACTTCACCAACGGCCTTTCACGAACACCCGGATCCAAACCAATCCCCAAGCCGACTGAAGCTTTCCTCACATCATATACATTGCCACTCACCTCCGTACTTCGTCTCCGCACCTCCTTTGCCACCTGCAAACTCTTTATTTGGTTAGTGAGCATCACATCATGATTTGAACACAGACCTTGTACATATTCCATTACCTCCTCCTGGATTTCTCTCTTAGTTTCTGTCCGTCTCTTCTTAATTTCACTCACCTCTTCTTCCACTTCCTCTAGTTTTTGTTTAACCTCTTTTATTTCTCGGTGCGTCCCCTCAAGTTCGTCCTCTAGGGCTACCGTGACCGTCTCTATGTGCATCCTCACCTGCCGGTCCTTTGTCTCCATTATCTCTGTCACCTCGTCCACCCTTATTGTCAGTTCCTCCCGTACCATCTGACATTGCCTCTGTGTCGCTATCAAGTCATTTTTAATTTCTTTTTGTGTCGCCTTTAACCCTCCGAGTACTGCAGTGTTCCTTTGAACCTGCTCCACTAACTTAGTTTGTCCCTCTGTCAGCTGTTCCACCTCCTCCGTCAGATCTTCTATTCCCTCTTGTAACTTTGCCGTATTATTTCTCACCTCTTTCTCCATACGCTTCTCACCTCGCTTTACCTCCTCGCGCAGCCCCGAAACCTCCTCACTCACCCCTCGTCGTATTTCCTCCATCTCTTTTGTAGATGCCACCCTCATCTGTCCCAATTCATCCCTCTGAGCATCCAGTTTGGTTTCTACCCCGATTTTCACCTCCTCTATCTGCTCTCCCATTTGTTTGATTTCCCTGGCAGATTGTTCCCCTATTTCCCGCAATTTGTCCTCCATCCTATTTTCTAACCCCATTAACCCATTTTTCACCCCCTCTAACTGATTCTCCTGGGCAGCCATTCTGTTTTCCACCCCCGTTAACCCACTCTTTACCTCTTTTATCCCGTTGTCTAACCCCTCAAAATTATTGTCTAACTTCCCAAATTTCTTGTCTAACTCCTCAAAATTATTGTCTAACTTCCCAAATTTCTTGTCTAACTCCTCAAAATTATTGTCTAACTTCCCAAATTTCTTGTCTAACTCCTCAAAATTATTGTCTAACTTCCCATTGGTACCCCTCGCTTCGTCCCTCATTACCCCAATTTTTGCTTCTAGCCTCTCCATAAGGGCCCCCATTTGCAACATAAAAAGGTTCGAATCCACCAGGGGCCTTTTGTCCTTTTGTCCTACGGTCGCGGCAAAATTTGGTGCCGCTTCACCCACGTGCGTGAGGACGCCACTTTGCGCGTCTGATACTTCCGCAACCACATTGCTATTTTTCTCCTCCTTCCTTTCCTCCACATACATTTCCCCGAGGTCCTGGGTCGATTCCACCCTGTCTATCTCTCCCACCGACATCCGATCGCCTTGATTGTCCATGGCGCGATCTCAAAATTCGGGTTTTGCTTTATAAAACAAAATAAATTTCGGCAGCTTGTAATTTTGAGCGCGTTAAGCGCGCTTCGGGTCCGATTTCGGGTCCGATCTCCCTCCTCGACACCAAATGTTACTGACTAACACAATTGGTGTCCACAATTTGGGCTAAATAAATTTAGTCCCAGGTTCGAATCCAACTCCTGACAACCAAATGGTACAGACGCGGCTTTTAGATGTTATATTGACCGAGCGGTGGTGTATTTAACCGCGTCCGAACAGTTACTCCCCGATTAAAACCCGATTCCACCCGACGTTGACCAGATCGCCCCACAGATATTCAATCGGGAAATCTCTAAAGCGACCGAAAGAGAAGGAAAAAGAAGAAGAAGAAGAAGAATACGGAGGAAGAACAGGTTTTATTATACACACACAAGCAATGGATGGAAAAAGCAGTAACACAGCGAATCCTTAACTTACACTATTCATTTTTACTTAGCCCCAAGACAAACGAGCAGGACAGGACGTTCACACTTACACAGGGGATAATTGCAGGCAGGTAGGCTTGAGATGGAGGCAAGGTCGGCAGGCCGCAGTTCGCAATTCCTCGCGGTTTTGGCGGGAAAACCTCCGTCGTGTCTCCACTGGGGTAGACGTTACGCGCTGGTTCGGCACACCTTCTCCTCTCCTTGGGGTGGGGCCGTCTCCCTCCTTTCAGCGCGTCTCTCCAAAGCTGGTCTCCTTGCCGAGTACCTCTCCTCTTTGGCTTGGAGCGTTTCGCATCTCACAGCCTCTTTGCTCCTCTCCCAGGGTCATCTCCAGCTCATCTCCAGCTCTTCTCCAGTCATCTGGTAAAGCAGTCCCTTACAGTCGCTTTTATCACCTCGGGCGAAATCAAGCCGCCGGCTCCGAGGCCACGCCTACCGGGTCACTCACCGCGGTGTTGATTGGCTGTTAGGGCTGGTTCACTCCTTCCCTCTCATGACGAGGTGGAGACACGCCTTTCTTCCCCAACCTTACCTCGTGGCCAATGGTGGTTTGAAGAAAAGCAGCCAAAATGCGGAAGGCAATTGGAAGGGAGGTTTTGGGGAAATTGGAAGGGCCTACGCTTATTTTGTTTGATACAATGCAAAGTCAATCTAGTGGGAAAACACATACTTAGCCTACATGGAATAAGGAAATACACTATTTAAAAGATATATCGTGACCTGCGTGTACTTTTCATGCAATTTAACTAGGACGCTAACTGCGACCATTATTTACATTACAGGGTGGTACCGTACGTTTGTAACGTTCACATTGTAACGTTTTCACATTCGTTACACTTCCTCCAAAATTGTTACACTTCTCAAAAACCGTTACACTTCTCAAATTCGTTACACACTTCTCAAAATCGTTACAATATCCTTTTCAATCAGAAAATAAAAAGAAATGGCATTGACAAAACTAGGGCATTGCCCGTACGTGGGTGCCCGTTCCGTGGCCAAAAAAAAAAAAAAACGCTACCCGTACGCTCTACCCCGCCCGTACGCCCGTAAACAAAAAAAGCAACGCTCTTCGCTTCCGCCCTTCGCTCTGACTGAATTGGGAGAAATAATGCGCATAAGAAATCGAATTACGTACCGTAATGGCGGTCAGCTCGTAACGCGCTCAGCTCCGCTCGTCTCACATCGGCCACGCCTACGCAACAGAGCGTTCTGTGATTGGCTGCCGGAAGATAAGTCGTCACTGTCCGGAAGTTCGCAAATCGCAGTTAGGATGAATCGTTTTAATTTAATCGCAGTTTGAATTCGTTTTAAAACATAGTTTAACGGCAACATAGTTTTCCAACGTGAAATAAATGAATACGCTGTCAAATGTGCCGTCCGAGGCAGAGTCTGATCGCCACGTTCGGCACACGTGATAGCTCGCTGCTCTCTGATTGGTTGAAGCGTTTTTTGGACATATCTCGGTAAGTAATTGTCCGATTAATATGAAACCTTGAAAAGGCACATCCTCGGGTCCCCAGCAATATACCTGGCAAGTTTCAAGTATATCGGACCCGTGGTTGTCGAGAAACAGCGGTCACAGACAAACACACAGACACACAGACAGACACACAGAGATTGCTGGAATTATAGATAGATTATTGGCACCCAAGACTTAATATTTGGTAGCACAGACTTTGGACAAAATAACTGCAGTTAATCACTTCCTGTAGCCAGGAATGAGCTTCCTACACCTCTCTACTGGCAGGATGGCCCACTCCTCTTGTGCAAACTGCTCCAGTTCTCCCAGATTTGAAGGATGCCTTCTCCCAACTGCTGTTTTCGGATCTCCCCACAGGTGTTCAATGGGATTTAGATCTGGACTCATTGCTGACAACTTCAGAACAGTCCAGCGTTTTGTCTTGAACCATTCCTGGGTGCTTTTTGAAATGTGTTTTGGGTCATTGTCCTCCTGCAAGACCCATGACCTTTGATGGAGACCCAGCTTTCTGACACTGGGTTGAACATTGTGCTCCAAAATGCCTTGGTAATCTCCTGATTTAATGATGCCATGCACACATTCAAGGCACCCAGTGCAACACAGCAGCCCCAAAACATCACTTAACCTCCTCCATGTTTGACTGTCGGGAAGGTGTTCTTTTCTTTGAAGGCTTCATTTTGTTTTCTATAAACATAGAGATGATGTGCTTTACCAATAAGCTCTAATGTGGTTTCATCTGTCCACAGGACATTCTCCCAGAATGATTTTGGCTTGTTCAGGTGTGTTTTGGAAAACTCCAGTCGGGCTTTCTTATGTCTCTCTCTCAGCAGTGGGGTCCTCCTGGGCCTCCTACCATAGAGCCCCCTTTCATTGAGTTGGTGACGGATGGTGCGAGTTGAAACTGTCGTACCTTGTGTCTGAAAGTCAGCTTGAATCTGTTTGGCAGTTGATCAAGGTGCTTTCTCCATCATTCGAACAATCGTTCGCTGCAATCTTCGGTCAACTTTTCTCTTGCGGCCACATCCAGGGAGGTTGGCTACAGTACCATGGGCTTTAAACTTCCTGATAACATTGCGTACGGTGGACACAGGAACATCAAGGTCTCTGAAGATGGACTTGGAACCTTGAGATTGTCCATTAAAAAAAACCAAAAAAAAAAAAACCTTTAGAGGCCATTTTTCCCCCGCAAACCGGGGGTTCGCCTTTTTCGGGCACCGTGGTTGTTGTTGTTGTTTTTGTTGGTCCCCTTTTTGAAGCAATGTTTTACGGCCGGATGCCCTTCCTGCCGCCAACCCTTTTTGTCGCCTTTTACGACAAGCAGGGATTTACCAGTGAACTGGTACTCAATTAGCCGACCTCGGAAGGATGACAGGTTGAGTCAACCCTCCTGGCGTTAATTCAGCGATCGACCGGGATTCGAGCCCAGGATCCTAGGATCCTGGGCTGGCATCCTAGCCGCTAGCACAACACCAGGCTTGTGTAACATTGCATACGGTGGACACAGGAACATCAAGGTCTCTGAAGATGGACTTGGAACCTTGAGATTGTCCATTAAAAAAAACCAAAAAAAAAACCACCTTTAGAGGCCATTTTCTGGCCTCTAAACATTTCTTTTGCGGCCACGTCCAGGGAGGTTGACTACAGTACCATGGGCATTAAACTTCCTGATAACATAGCGCACGGTGGACACAGGAACATCAAGGTCTCTGAAGATGGACCTGGAACCTTGAGATTGTCCATTTTTGGCTACAATATTGTGTCTGACCTCCTCAGGCAATTCTCTGGTTTTCTTTCTTTTATCCATGTGTAGAAGAATTTGTAGCTGTGAGACTCACAGGACTCCAATGAAGTCAGGACACAGGTTTACAAAAGGTCTGGTTTATTAACTGGTTATACACTTCATTCCCTTTACCAAATAATACCGCATAATTCAATAGACCAGGTTAACTCTTTTCGCTAATGCCTTCTCGTTCGGCTGATGTTCCTCCGCCATGGTCCCGTTCGTCAGAGCTCCTCGTAGCAAGTGCTCTCGACTCCAGCCGCAGCTCTTGCTTATATGGACCAACTCGACTTAATCCTCTGTCCGCTGACTGTTCGTTCTTTCTCCGCTAATGCCCCGAGGTCATGCGTGCACCGAGTCCTGGTATCAGCTCGCTCCCCTCCTGTTGTGAGTTCCGTTTATCAAACAATAGGGGGGTGCTGCAGCCTGGGGCTGTGACCAGGTGTTTCAAGAGATTATCATGTTGTGCACATTCCTGACTCATTTACAAACTAGTCTTTCACAGAGTTTGCATATAAAATGTATCTGCTTTGTTACCAGGTTAATTAATAAGTTACCAGTGCCAATTAATAAGTTACGCTGAGTTACACTTCCACAATTCCCTCATCTTTTTGTTTTTGTTTATATTAACCATTAATCTAAACATCAATATAAGTAAACAATCAATCACTACAAGTAAACATCATTACAAGTATAAGTAAATAATCAATCACTACAAGTAAACATCATTACAAGTATAAGTAAATAAATCAATCACTTTGGTAATCAAATTCCCTTGGGCATACACCGTCATCCTGCAAGAATCACAAAACATTTCGTTGGTCATTGACTCCTTCCATATCGTTCAATCTATTGCATTTGCATCACAAATATATTTTCAAAACAACACTTCACCATCACCAAGATACAACAATTTCACTTCATTTTCAAGTTTTGTAAAGCATCTGCACCATCTGGTAAAAAACGTTTGCCTCCACACAAATGTTGACTTTGTTTGAAAGGAAGGGCTGATCACTTGTGTTTGAATCCTGGTATGAAACATTTTCTCCTAATGTCTTCATAGCTCCTGCACTACTTCGTGTAGGATTTCGCTGTTGTGGTAACATTGCGGAGTCATAGACTGACCCTGCTCTCCTTGTAGCATTCTTGCCACTTTTTGCTGTAAACCATAGTAATTCCTGAACACGGCCTTCACCCAGTTGTAGTCGACTTGCCTCCTCCCTCATTGTGAGTGGGCAGCAAGTATTGGTGTGACGTTGATTGGCCAGCAAGATGTGGAACAGGGATGCCGGATGCATCCACAATGATGTTGGGACCATGGTGTTCAGGTCATTCATGGTCCTTACCAGGAGCAACCAGCAGAATCGTGCACAGCTGTTGTGACAAGGGCACAGCCGTTTTTTTGCAGCTCCATGCTGGTTCCCCGGACGTTGGTGAAGTCATAACATATGTCCCCGCATTTCACAGAGGTTGCAGGTAAAATGTCGTTGTCCTGCAACTTCTGATGTGGTGAATGTTCGAAGCCTTCGAACAAGAGTAAGTGATCGCCTTTCTTTCATATGTTGCAGTGTGATCCAGGCAAATGGTCACATAAATTTCCTTGGTGAAGGTAAGCATTCATCTCCAAGTTACACGGGAGAATGTCTTCATCATTCTTTGAGAAAGAGGGTGTATGCCTCGATTAACTTCATTTTTTAGCCACAAATTTTCTTTCTCGACCTTCTTCCCAATTCCGTTAGCAATCCCTCCAAACTGTGATCTCGTCTTATCCTTATGCTCAGTCACATCTGGATCTGCTTTCCGCACACACTGGATCAGATAGGGTACATCTTACCATGAAATCAGCATAATCATGTATATCTTCCGACAGTTTCACATTCAACAATTTGTTGTTTTTCCTTAACACAAACGTTATATTCATTTATATGCGTCACACAAATAATATTCAATCAGGTATGTATTTTATTACTAAACTAAGAATAGCATTGTATATGATTACAATCACAAACGGGAATATCTAATTCCCAACAACAATTTTCCCAAACCAACAAATTAAGCATAATGTATTATTACCATAATTCCTCTCCACTTTTTCTTTTCCCTCTTTTTTTCTAACAGTGTGTCACTCGTGGTGATATGAGTTCACTGATATTGTAATTGACACAACTCATAACATTGTCGTTATGCCATTATCTTAATTCTACTGTTTATGTCGCCATAAAAGTCTTCCTTTTCTGGTTCCACATTTCTTTCCTCATTTGTCACTTCATGCGTTATCATCGTGTTGTTGGTTACCTTATTCAAACACACCGTCACTAAGGCTTTCAAGCAAGCCACCACTAAAACAATTGCCAATATAACTACTAAACCAACAAACAAGTCTGCTACTCCTTGTATATATTCATACCTATGACATAGTTATATGTCAATGACATTTAACATTATATACCAAACTAACAAGCTTCCTAAAAGGTAAATAAAGAAAATCCCTTAATATGTAACATAATCAGATTATTTGTCTTGCCCTGATCCCCCTATCTCCCGGGGTTGAACTCAATCCCCTGATCATGAGTGTAGTTGTGATGCATTTTTCACTCATGTTGTATTAATATCAGCAGGTAATTGTATGTCATGTAGGCAAATAAATGTCACTATCCCAAGTAGGAATATCACATGTTGAAAATGTAATGTTTATCAATGCAAGGGGTGTTAAAATGTAATTCAAATGACTGTAGATCACGACTATCATTTATCTACCACTGAATGTTCTGCTGGGCTGCTAGGTGCAGCCTCATTTTCTGTGGGATCGTCCACCTTAGCCCCATGTCCTTGTTTGCAATGAGGGGCATGAATCCAACTTTCTATTTTGGGTCCATATTTTTTCTATTCTTATCAATCTCCTATGGTTTATCAATTTGTTCCAAAACACTGCAACCAAAGGTTTTAACCAAAGCTCTACCAAACTATTTCCAATTTGAACTCAAAATGCTAATTAAACAACAATTCAAAGAATTAACTTCAATGGGTCAACAAACTCATTTTATAAACAGATCTAATTTTCCCATCCAATAATTTTCCTTGCCAAATGTCATATTTCAACATTTTAATAAACCTTCGAAAAATGTCTCCCAAATCAATAAATTCCCTTTTTACTTCCCAAATACTCATCTGTAAATTACATATTCAATTACAGTTTTTCCCTATTTGTTCGGCCTAAATGGCCACTGAAGTGGCTGCCAACATGCAGTACCGTTTTTATCTACCAAGCAAGTATTCGTCCGCATAAGATCTCTACCAAAATGTTGTTTGTAAAAACAAATCTGGGATTTCTGATTACATGGATGCACACTCTCAGGACATTTCAGGCTGCTTGTTAACAATCCACTACGATTAATTAATTCCTTTACCCACAATCAAATAATTAGTACAAATTGAGGATATTATCCCTATCACATTCATTTATAGATTCATTATGTTGGATCTAAATTTTCTCCCACTGCTGCAAGGAAGAACAATAGCTCTAATAAGTCTTTGTAATATCTCACTTCATTTACCCAGCATCGAAGAATTTATTTACTATCCATTCCCATCTGTTAACCAGTGACTTTGTTTGAACTCCAAAACTTAATTTGATGAATCCCATGTGTATGGTACCACTTATTGAAACCCCTACTTTTGTAGAAAATATCCAAGTAAGTGTTTTAATACACCCCCTTAACTGTTGCTCATCCATTTCTATGCACCCAGTGAGTACTACTGACACCAGTATGCCAATATAGGTGTGCGAGATTAACAAATATGTTGCAGGTACATGTAACAGCGCGTTCTGAGTATAAATAACGTAACAGCGCGTTCATGTCTGCCCCTTGGTTTAAGATGCACAATGCATTCCGTTTTAAAACTCACAATAGTTCCAATCAGCAAGATTTTCTTTACTATCTTCCCATATCATCTATGCCTAATACACATCCATACATGCAGCACAATTTATATGCTGATAAAATTCAAGTTTATATATATATATATAAATCCATGAGCAGAGTATTCTGGGAAGTCAGTGTAAGACCTCTCCCAAATTTGGATAATTTTGTACTCCCTCATTTCCTTTTATGAAGCTCATATCCATAAATAGCTGTTATTCTCATATACATTCTATCAAAATGGAATCCCCAAATTACTCACAATTTTACTATTAATTAATGGCTGCTCATAACCCAGCACATCAAATCTTTATATTCCATCTCCCTTGACAAAAGAGATAATGTTCATAATCAAATTTTATTTCTATTTTATTTTACGGATTCTCTGCATATTCAATCCCATCCACATAAAACTATCCATTTCCAGACAGGCACACTGTCGGTGTCAACAATCTTGTAAGATTGATACACAAAACAATAAAAAACACTAACATTGACACACAAAAATACACACACACCTGCATTATGCGTATTTGTTTGCGTTGGAACTATTATTTACAGATCAAGATGGGTGTCAATTTTATTTCAATTTCATAAAATTTGTCCTTCAATTTTAGAAATGCTAATACACAAATGGACCAAAAGCTTATTCTTAGAAAACCCCTATGATGTCACATTGAAATTACCCTTTCAGTTCCCACAATAATTTATCCAAATTTGACTACACACCCATTTGCATGTCAGTCGACCACTGACCTATCAATCATGCGGAACACTAGTCCGAAATTCCCACCTGATCATCATGTGACTCTTGTCACTTAGTTTCAAAAATTTGCAAAGCAATTGTTCCAACTTTGTAAATTTAAAATTGTGTGCCCAACATAAAAGATCCAATTTCGGCATTTGATCAAGTAATTACTAATTTGCTTACAAGCAAAAGAAAGAATGAATAATTTTTTTTCCGAAAACTTTTCAGACCCAAGAATCATCGACAGTTATTCATGTTTGTCCAGTAATCTAATTTGTTGAGGCCAATCGTCATTTGGGATTTGTCGCAATGAAGGCCTAATCATTGTCTGAGGTATCGGTCAGCACTGGTACCCTTGATCTTGGTTTACCCTATTTACTTGTCTTCCTTTTGGTATATAGACATCCTCTTTTCCAATGTCCCATCCGTCCACACTTGAAACACCGGTTTCTGTCGTTGCCTGGGCTGTGCACCTGTGCACTTGTATTGCTGGGCTGCATCTCTACATCCCTGAGTTGCCACTGCAATCTCTCGTTGTCTCCTGAAACACGAAAAAATTCTCTGTACCGTCCTTTTTGGGGAGACAACTGGAAATCAGATGGGACAACCGTCACTTTCATTCCTAATTTCGAGGGCAGTTGTGCATTTGTCTCCTGCACTGTATCCTGTATCCTTTTTATTTTAAGTTCTAGATCCGTTATCCGTTCTTGCTGTTCCCGTTGTCTGGATTCACCATCCCAAAGATGGAATGCAAGCCAGTCTACCGTTAGATTCTGTCTCTTCCTGGTTTTCAATATTTGTTCCAATCTTTCCAATCGACTTCGCTCAAATGTACCATCTCTTGGAAACTCCTCATCATGTCCCTTTGTCCACAAATACCAATTCTCGACCTGCCTTATAGCTTCTGCACCATAACGGTCGTACATATGATGTGTACAAGTACCTTTTGGTGGACTCTCTGGTTGTCCTTGTGTATTCTTGCAGGCTCCATTTCCCATTCTGCCTTTTATCAAAGTAGCGTTGGATGTGTTGTAGTTTGTTCCTCTAAAGCTTCACTCGTACCTCCAGGAAGGGTCTCTCCACCTGTTCACACGGTGATTTCCAGAGAATCCAGAATTCCAGAGAATCTCCCTCAGCCGTGGCTTTTGCACAATCCAATCTCACAGATCAGTATTTGCAGATGAGCCGGAGGGTCAGTATGAAATGGGTGAATCCTCAGGTGTCCGCTCTGTTGACGGGGAAATCACACAATGGTAACCGCACATATATATCTGTATATAAACTCACCACCTTGCTCAATTTTCCCAGGTTGTCTCCACATTGATAATATCTCGCAAAGATATCAAAGCTTCTTTCTTGAGACCGCATTTTCATCAATCAAACAATCAATATATTCAATTCAATTTATTCAGTTCAATTTATTCAGTTAATTTTATTCAATTAAATTCAATCAATTAGATTCAATCAATCAACAATTCAATCAATTATTCAATTTCAATTAATTCATCAATATTCATCAATAAATCAAATTAATCATTTTGGATGACTCCTTGCATAAGCCCTTTCCCCAATGATATCAGGACAGGTCCATCCATTGCCTGAGATCGAATTTTATCGGTCGTCACCTCTGGTTCGTACCTCATGTCAATTGATGAATTACCGTCCTGTCCTAGGGTCATATCTGACATATTTCCCCATTTTGCCTGGTCTCCACAAATTTTCTTTGCAACCACTAAAGGCAACTCATCCTTCATTCGTGAGACAGCCAAAATGGATGGCAGATATTAAAGTTCATTGGAAAAAATATCTCATCATTTTTCCTTTAATAGTACCCAAAATCTCTTGGCAATTTAAATTTCGTAAAACTCCTGAAATAAGACTGTAAAATTCCTTCAATCATGCTAAATTTTGAAACTCCATCGCTTGTAACACCCAATTTATCCCATAGGGCTTGAAAGTTCTTTCCCAAGTTCATGCAATCATTCTGCATTTGAACCCTATGATATCATTCATAATAATCATCATGATTTTATAGTCATGGTCATATCATAGTCATCTATTTAAACGAACATTTCCTTTATCACCACAGCTATGTGGTATAATCAACACTAGAATAAAACTGTACTTAGCAACAGGCTACCTCATGGCCACTTAGTATACCTATTGACAATAAGTCATAACAATATCGAATAATCATTGAACAATTAAAACATCGCTTCTACTGCTCCAGCCGCAGCATTCGTCATTTTGTCTGCTCATCCGCATGACCAAAACGAAATAAAGGGAGCTCAACCATTACACAGCGCTTTTAATGGCGCATGCCATAGGACCTCAACGCAATTTCGACTCGGCCAGAAAAACGAGCAAATTTTGCAGGATGTTAACTGGAATTAGTCGTGAAACTATATCCAAAATACACAAAAATACACACCCACAAAAATAAACAACAAAACCCAAACAAACCCAAGGTCGACCCTCTTACACAGTAAATTACATCATTTCAGCATCGTATTGATTGCTGAAATATTCCAGGGTTTATACACACCTTAAAAGAGGTATGCGTGGTGTTGCCCCCTCCCACTTTTAATTCCTCATTAAATTCCTCATTAAATTACTCATTAAATTACTCATTAAATTACTCATTAAATTACTCATTAAATTACTCATTAAATTACTCATTAAATTACTCATTAAATTACTCATTAAATTACTCATTAAATTACTTATTAAATTACTCATTAAATTACTTATTAAATTACTCATTATAGTTTCAGCATTGTATTGATTGCTGAAATATTCCAGGGTTTATACACACCTTAAAAGAGGTATGTGTGGTGTTGGTTGCCCCCTCCCACGTTTATTCCTCATTAAATTCCTCATTAAATTACTCATTAAATTACTCATTAAATTACTTATTAAATTACTCATTATAGTTTCAGCATTGTATTGATTGCTGAAATATTCCAGGGTTTATACACACCTTAAAAGAGGTATGCGTGGTGTTGCCCCCTCCCATGTTTATTCCAGGGTTTATACACACCTTAAAAGAGGTATGCGTGGTGTTGCCCCCTCCCACTTTTAATTACTCATTACATCGTTTCCATTAAAAAAACATCGCTTTTACTGCTCCAGCCGCAGCATTTGTCACTTTGTTTGCTCATCCGCATGACCAAAACGAAATAAAGGGAGCTCAACCATTACACAGCGCTTTTAATGGCGCATGCCATAGAAACTCAACGCAATTTCGACTCGGCCAGCAAACGAGCAAATTTTGCAGGATGTTAACTGGAATTAGTTGTGAAAAATATATCCAAAATACACAAAAATACACCCCCACACCAATAAACAACATTTATTCCGTTCAACAGAACAAACATTTCCTCTATCATGACATGCATGTCTTCAAAATTAATGATTTTCTTGGAAATATATGACCAAGAGAAAAAGTAAAATTAATTAAAACTGCGGGCAGTGATGATCCGGGGACCATACCGCTCCATCCTGATTGGACGAGTGCGTGCTAGAGTCGTTAACAACGACAGTCCAGATCCGATTGTTCAAAATTTCAACTCAATCGATCGAAAAATGAACGCAGGGATGCATTTTAAAGGTGCAGTGGCACTAACTGAGTTGCCACGAATATGGCCACGAAATTGCCAATATGGCCATCACAAAATATTTTCCTTAATCAATTGGCTCATAACATAACCAATCTGTAAGTATTTCATCCGAAGATGTATTTCTGAGGACTTTTAATTAAATAAGTCATTTATAAATCAACGAGTTAATTTATTAAATGATTAATCAATAAATCAAAATTTTCCTTGACAGCCATATCACTCGGTCAGTGTCATGTCCAAATATCAGCTTCCTTACTCAAAAGGTGCCTGAGTTAATGTAATGTAATTACTGTAATAAGATTACTGCAATTACTGTAATGATTACTGTAATTACTGTAATTACCGGAACTGTAATTACTGTAATTACCTCAGGTAATTACTGTAATGTAATTACTGTAATGTAATAAGAAATGTAATTAATTAAATAAGTACTTCATTAATCGTTAATAATGAAATAATTCCTGAATTCTCATTCGATTCACTTGACATTCGAATGTCCCCAAAACATTCCAACAACAAGTTCCAACAACAAGTTCCAACAGCAAGTTCCAACAACAAGTTCCAACAGCAAGTTCCAACAGCAAGTTCCAACAACAAGTTCCAACAGCAAGTTCCAACAGCAAGTTCCAACAACAAGTTCCAACAGCAAGTTCCAACAACAAGTTCCAACAACAAGTTCCAACAAGTTCCAACAACAAGTTCCAACAGCAAGTTCCAACAACAAGTTCCAACAGCAAGTTCCAACAGCAAGTTCCAACAACAAGTTCCAACAGCAAGTTCCAACAAGTTCCAACAACAAGTTCCAACAGCAAGTTCCAACAACAAGTTCCAACAACAAGTTCCAACAGCAAGTTCCAACAACAAGTTCCAACAGCAAGTTCCAACAGCAAGTTCCAACAACAAGTTCCAACAGCAAGTTCCAACAAGTTCCAACAACAAGTTCCAACAGCAAGTTCCAACAACAAGTTCCAACAACAAGTTCCAACAACAAGTTCCAACAACAAGTTCCAACAAGTTCCAACAACAAGTTCCAACAGCAAGTTCCAACAACAAGTTCCAACAGCAAGTTCCAACAGCAAGTTCCAACAACAAGTTCCAACAAGTTCCAACAACAAGTTCCAACAGCAAGTTCCAACAGCAAGTTCCAACAACAAGTTCCAACAACAAGTTCCAACAAGTTCCAACAACAAGTTCCAACAGCAAGTTCCAACAGCAAGTTCCAACAACAAGTTCCAACAGCAAGTTCCAACAACAAGTTCCAACAACAAGTTCCAACAAGTTCCAACAACAAGTTCCAACAGCAAGTTCCAACAACAAGTTCCAACAGCAAGTTCCAACAGCAAGTTCCAACAACAAGTTCCAACAGCAAGTTCCAACAAGTTCCAACAACAAGTTCCAACAGCAAGTTCCAACAACAAGTTCCAACAACAAGTTCCAACAGCAAGTTCCAACAACAAGTTCCAACAGCAAGTTCCAACAGCAAGTTCCAACAACAAGTTCCAACAGCAAGTTCCAACAAGTTCCAACAACAAGTTCCAACAGCAAGTTCCAACAACAAGTTCCAACAACAAGTTCCAACAACAAGTTCCAACAAGTTCCAACAACAAGTTCCAACAACAAGTTCCAACAGCAAGTTCCAACAACAAGTTCCAACAGCAAGTTCCAACAGCAAGTTCCAACAACAAGTTCCAACAAGAAGTTCCAACAAGTTCCAACAACAAGTTCCAACAGCAAGTTCCAACAACAAGTTCCAACAGCAAGTTCCAACAGCAAGTTCCAACAACAAGTTCCAACAGCAAGTTCCAACAGCAAGTTCCAACAACAAGTTCCAACAACAAGTTCCAACAAGTTCCAACAACGAGTTCCAACAGCAAGTTCCAACAACAAGTTCCAACAGCAAGTTCCAACAGCAAGTTCCAACAACAAGTTCCAACAGCAAGTTCCAACAACAAGTTCCAACAGCAAGTTCCAACAGCAAGTTCCAACAACAAGTTCCAACAACAAGTTCCAACAGCAAGTTCCAACAACAAGTTCCAACAACAAGTTCCAACAACAAGTTCCAACAACAAGTTCCAACAAGTTCCAACAACAAGTTCCAACAGCAAGTTCCAACAACAAGTTCCAACAGCAAGTTCCAACAGCAAGTTCCAACAACAAGTTCCAACAAGTTCCAACAGCAAGTTCCAACAACAAGTTATTATCACATTGCAATGACCTCTAAACATTCCGAAACCAATATCCCATTAAAAATCCCATTAAAATCCCATATTTTATCACCCTTTGCATTGTTGAAAGCAATTAATTCCATACTCAATATTACCTCAATTTATATATACTAGGGCGTGCCCGCACGTACGTGCTTGCAAAAAAAAACATGCGTGCAAACAACAACAAAAACTTTGAAACCACGTGGCAGTAACGACCACAGAACCCCCCTTATATTTACATGCAATGGTTTGGTCCATTCGCAAAGCCAAAACGAACGACCACAGAACCCCCCTTCTATTTACATGCAATGGTTCGGTCCATCCGCAGAGCCAAAGCGAACGACCACAGAACCCCCCCTTATATTTACATGCAATGGTTCGGTCCATCCGCAGAGCCAAAGCGAACGGCCCGCGAGCACGGCGACCACACCCTGGGACCCACCCGTCCGATTAATTTCAAACCTTGAAAAGGCACATCCTCGGGTCCCCACCAATATACCTGGCAAGTTTCAAGTATATCGGACCGGTAGTTGTTGAGAAACAGCGGTCGCATACAGACAGACCGACACACACACCGAGATTACTGGAATTATAGATAGATAAAAATCCTGAAAAAAAATTCTCTATTTAAAACGGGTGTACACGATTGTACACGTGTACGGACCTTACCGAACCTTACCGACCCGGCAAACAAATCGCCTCATGGTGCACTTCATGAGCCGACTTGCCCGCAGACCAGAGTAAGGCTCTTAACACCCAGCGTATACCGTACGCATATGCAAGCACACGAATAATAGAATCATTTAAACCGTTCCATCCGTGACTTTTACCTTGGACGGTCGTGACAAAAATACTTTTACACTCCTTGGATTACCTACGGAATGCAAGTCCCACACACCAAATCCTCCATCTTCAGAATTCATATTTCATAATGGACAGATCCCCAAGACGTCATGCTTACATGCTCACCTTGGCGACGTCCACTCGAAATTTCAGCGGTGCCTCCATATTGTAGAAGAATTTGTAGCTGTGAGACTCACAGGACTCCAATGAAGTCAGGACACAGGTTTACAAAAGGTCTGGTTTATTAACTGGTTATACACTTCATTCCCTTTACCAAATAATACCGCATAATTCAATAGACCAGGTTAACTCTTTTCGCTAATGCCTTCTCGTTCGGCTGATGTTCCTCCGCCATGGTCCCGTTCGTCAGAG
Organism: Myxine glutinosa; assembly: GCF_964187855.1. Taxonomy (NCBI): domain Eukaryota; kingdom Metazoa; phylum Chordata; class Myxini; order Myxiniformes; family Myxinidae; genus Myxine; species Myxine glutinosa. The sequence goes on from NC_136271.1 coordinate 4,097,523, forward strand.
CTCCTCGTAGCAAGTGCTCTCGACTCCAGCCGCAGCTCTTGCTTATATGGACCAACTCGACTTAATCCTCTGTCCGCTGACTGTTCGTTCTTTCTCCGCTAATGCCCCGAGGTCATGCGTGCACCGAGTCCTGGTATCAGCTCGCTCCCCTCCTGTTGTGAGTTCCGTTTATCAAACAATAGGGGGGTGCTGCAGCCTGGGGCTGTGACCAGGTGTTTCAAGAGATTATCATGTTGTGCACATTCCTGACTCATTTACAAACTAGTCTTTCACAGAGTTTGCATATAAAATGTATCTGCTTTGTTACCAGGTTAATTAATAAGTTACCAGTGCCAATTAATAAGTTACGCTGAGTTACACTTCCACACATGCTAATTGCGGTCCACACAGTGACACAAAACAACAGAATGACTCATTTTCTCCATTCAAACTGGTTGAATGAGTGATTTTCATATTGCAGGCACCTGCAACTCACCACAGGTGAGTTCAATTCCAAAGTAAAGGAGATTTACCTGCTTGAAATTTAATTATTTCTCACAACTTCTAAAAGGTGCCAATAATATTGTCCGGGCCATTTTAAGATTACTTTGTGGAATAAGCTAGGATTTAATAATTTTTCTCAGCTTTTTACTCCCGCGAGGGAGTAATGCATTCGATCGTGTCCGTCCGTGTGTGTGTGTGTGTGTTCGTGTGTTTGTGTGTTTGTGAACAAGATATCTGGAAAAGTTCTGAACGGATTTGGATGAAAGTTGGTGGGATGATTGCCCTTGGGATAAGGAAGAATTGATTAGTTTTTGGTGAAGCTCAGGATGTTATTCCAGATCCAGGAATTTTTTGAAGGATTGCTTACCATTGAAAGATGGGGCTCATTTTTTAAACATTATCTTCTATATATTATATATTTAACATTGTGATATGAAAATAGTTTTCATATTTGTTGTAAATGTAGTTTAAACTCGTGGTTATGCGTTAGAGCGGTGTATTTTTTTAGCAGCGTCGCCTTCAATGTTCATTTTCTTTTCTAATAAAGACATGTTCTCTCATTTTAAAACCACCAAAGTGTGTATTACGTTTCCCCGCTTCATAAAATGTATCGTTTGATACGTATAATGCTTTAAAACTGTTTTTGTTTTTTTTACCTCAGAAGAGATATCAACATTTACCTCAGCGAATGTCAATCGCATGTCAGTATTTAGACAATGTCAATGTCAGTATTTGATGAACTTATAAAGACTTAGGTGACTTATAAGTGTGGCAAGCATGTGCACGGGATTCTTCCCAGAAGAATGAGTGGTCGCATTAGCTTGTACGACTTAAAATGAGCGAGTTTTGTTTTCACATTTAGGCCAGTTTTACATCCCTAAGGAATGAACCGAACGTTTTTCCTGGCTTACAATTTTATTTGAAGTCACACATGCCTCAAAATACACTCACCTATATGGAATTGAAAGCTGAATCCGAAAATGTAAGTGAAATTGCCTTGTTTTTTAAAAACATTATCTTTTATATCTATATATATATATACAAAACTAATGATAATAGCATAATATAAATGTTGTTACACAACAACATTAACACGAATAAAATCCCCCCCCCCCCTTTTTTTTGTTTTTTGTTTTGTATACAAGATCGAGGCTCGTGAAAGAGCGAACATTAATCACACAGAAAGACAAATCGACACATAAAACATATAACATGGGCAGCGGTAGACAAGATGGGGCGAGAGGGGGAGGAACACAAACACAACATCTGAGTGCAGGGACATCGAGAGATCTGTGGGAGGGAGAGAGCTTTGGCGGGGGGGGGGGGGGGGGGGGAGGAGGCATGGGAAGGGGGCGGTGTGAGAGGTATAAAACAAATAGACACTGCCGGGACTTCCAGGAAAGAAGTTGGAATTTCAAACAAGGTGGATCTAGGGTGAATTAGTGGGGGTAGAAAAGATCAAGGTTTTGGATGGGGAAAGATAAGAGATGGTGGTGAACAGCTGTTTTAAAGACCTGGAGGGAGGAGTGGGATTGAAGGGAGTGTGGGAGTTTGTTTTAGAGGCGGGAGAAAAGAGGAATGAAAGAGTGAAGGTGAGCAGAGAGCCGAGATTTCGGCAGTTTAACCATCAGAGGGTTGCTGGCAGATCTTGTGCGACCTGTAGGAATATTTGGGGGACAAAGCACAGAGAGAGCTGGGGGAGCAAGGCCGGAGAGGAGTCGGTAGAAGACAGAAAGACCACCTACCTGTCTGCGGTCAGTGAGTGAAAGGCCCTCGGAGATAGCTTCATCACGGGAGATTCCAATGATTCTGAAAGCTTTGGTTTCAACAGCGTGAAGCCGAGCTAGGTGTGAGGCAGGAGCACCGGCCCATAGGGGAGAACAGTATTCCATTGAGCTGCGGATGAAAGCCTTGTATGTGGTGAGGAGCTCAGGTGTGCCGAGGAAGGACTTCACACGACGGAGGATGCCCATTCGGCGACTGGCTTTGGAGGCCAGCTTGGAAATGTGGTTTTCCCAAGAAATATCATGGCAGATAGTGAGACCCAAAAGCTTGAGCGACAGAACTTCTTGGAGAGGATTGTTGAGAAAGTAGATGGGAGGGTTGTCCAGTCGATCTTTTCGGAGAGACATAGTAAGAGTGTGAGATTTGTCAGGATTGAAAGACATGTTCCACTTGTTTGACCAGTCTGTGATTTTGTCCAGGTCTTCAGAGAGTGAGGAGGCTGCAGACTGCTGATCTGAGGGAAGAGGAATGGAGCCACAGAGAGTGGAGTCATCAGCAAAGAGATAGAGAGGATTTTCCAGAGAGTCGGAGAGATCATTGATAAAGACCAGAAAAAGCACAGGGCCCAGAACACTGCCTTGGGGAACTCCAGCCTGAACAGGAAGGGGAGATGAGAGAAATCCATTCAGGGCCACACGTTGTCTCCGACCAGAGAGGAAGTCCGCAAGCCATGCATGGAGATTTCCATGGATACCATAGGAGGAGAGTTTGGTGAGCAGAGCTGGATGCCAGACCATATCGAAGGCACGTGATATGTCAAGGGAGACGGCTCTGATTTCCTGTTTGGCATTGAGGACCTCCATCCATTGTTGAGACAGCAGAAGCAGCATGTCCAGAGTAGAATGACCTGGTCTGAATCCAAATTTATTATCGGAGATCAAGCCATTGGAGAAGAGGAAAGATTTGATATCCGAAGCAATGATGGATTGCATGACTTTGCTGATAATTGGGAGCAGGCTGATTGGTCTGTAGTTGCAAGGATCTGTTTTTGCACCTTTTTGTGTAAAGCGGTAATGTTTGCTGATTTCCAGGATGATGGGAGATGACCTTGAGCAAAAGAGAGGGTGAAAAGAACAGAGAGAGGGTGAGATAGAGCGGCAGAGCAGGATTTAGGACCCGTGGGCTGATGCCGTCTGGTCCAGTTGCAGAATCAGTGTCGAGGTTTGACAAAAACTCCTCCACCTTGTCAGGAGAGAAGGACACAGAGTCCAGGAGCAGTTGGGTTCGACTGGGTAAGGTGGGAACAGAGAGAGATGGGTTTGGGACACAAGATTTTGAGGCAAACACAGAGTTGAGGCATTCGGCTTTGTCACGTGCAGTGTCAACTGTGTAGCCGTTTGAGGTAAGGGAGGGGATGGAGGGGGAACAAACACCAGAAACGGATTTGACCAGATGCCACCAGGATTTGGAGGAAGGAGACAGGTTTGAAAGTTCATTCTTGAGTGTGGAGAGATAGTGCTTCCTGGCACTCCTGAGGGTAGACACACACTTGTTCCGAGCTTGGTGGAAGGAACTGAGATTGCCTTCAGTTGGATTAGCCTTCCAAGAGGCAAAGGCAAGTTGTTTCAGGGCAACTGCCTCACCACAAGATTCAGTGTAGCATGGACGGGAGGAAGGGTAAGACAACTGAAGACGAGATGGGATAAATCTGTGCATGAGAGAGAGCAGTTTACTTTGGAAGAATTGATGTCAGAGGCAGTGGAGATGGGAGACCAGTCCAGATGATTGATGGCTGCTTGAAGACCGTGCCAGTCGGCCTGAGTGAAATGCCAGACTCGGCGACGCTGAGGAGGCTCTCTGAGAATGGCCAGAGAGATGTCCACTTTAACAAGCACATGATCAGAAGAACCGATTGGGGCAGAAGAAGAGCAGCAGACATTAGCAGGGAAGTTTGTCATAACCAAGTCTCGAAGAGAAGATACACCATTGGGTGAGATCCGGGTCGGGAAATTGACAGATTGTGTCAATCCCAGTGAGTCGCACAAGTCCTTTGCTGAGGTGCCATGGCTGATGCAAGAGGTACCCACACCCAGCCAGCTGGCATGATGACAGTTGAAGTCGCCACATATGAGGAAGAGAGAGTTGGGATGAGTGGATAGAAGTTGGTCCATGTTGTCAGACAGTGAAATGTAAATGGAGTCATCACTGTTTGGAGGACGGTACAAAACACATATGAACAAAAGGTGGGAGCGGAGAGGAAGCCGTAGCCAGAGGTACTCCTGGGGGTGAGGTGGAGAGAGGGCAGTGCAAGGAGAGTAAGGAAGAGAGTTTTTGATAAAGATAGCCACCCCACCTACAGCCAGGACGAGGCTCAGGTCTATCATACCGGAGGAGGGAGTAACCAGGAAGAGATATTAAGGAATCAGAGACATCTTGAAGGAGGAAAGTTTCTGTTAAGCAGATCAAGTCTGCATTGTCAGAAGCAACCTGTATGGAGAGATTAGTCAGGTTTGAGCGAAGGCCCCGGATGTTTGAGGTCCTTCCCTCCCTCCCTCCCCAAGGGGTATTCCTCCCTCCCTCCCTCCCCAAGGGGTAATTCCTCCTTGGCCAAACACTGTGTAAACATGTATGAATAGCTTATTGTGCCGTTTACGAAGGAGCACCCCCTACCAGAAGTTGTTGTTGTTTTGTATGCAACCTGGTGTTGCTGGTTGCATCATCTCTCTGGAAGTGCGTTTGTGCCGCTGATGCAGTGCCCCAATTACCAGTGAACCTCCGTATATAATTGATGTGCATAACTTATCGTATTGTTATGTCGGGTGGGGTAGTGATATGTAGAGCCAGATAGATCTGTGTAGGTAGGTATTCGTCTGTCGCAGGAAGGAATCTGACCTTGTAATAAGTTCTTCATGTGTCGGCGTTTTGTCAGGTAAGAGTATACTTGTGAGCATACCAGGATGTTCGAGTGATAAGTAGCGTTGGGAATCCATCATTGCTTCAGATATGAAATCTTTCCTCTTCTCCAATGGCTTGATTTCTGATCATCAATTTGGTTTCAGACCTGGACACTCTACTCTGGACATGCTGCTTCTGCTTTCTCAACAATGGATGGAGGTCCTCAATGCCAAACAGGAAATTAGAGCAGTCTCCCTTGACATATCACGTGCCTTCGATACGGTCTGGCACCCCGCTCTGCTCACCAAACTCTCCTCTTTAGGTATCCATGGAAATCTCCACGCATGGCTGGCGGACTTCCTCTCTAGTCGTAGTCAACGTGTGCCCCTGAATGGGTTTCTCTCATCTCCTCTTCGTGTTCAGGCTGGAGTTCCACAAGGCAGTGTTCTGGGCCCTGTGCTTTTTCTTGTCTTCATCAATGATCTCTCTGACTCTCTTGAAAACCCTCTGTATCTCTTTGCTGATGACTCTACTCTCTGTCGCTCCATTCTTCATCCCTCAGATCGGCAGTCTGCAGCCTCCTCACTCTCTGCAGACCTGGACAAAATCACAGACTGGGCAAACAAGTGGAACATGTCTTTCAATCCTGACAAATCTCACACTCTTACGATGTCCCTCCGAAAAGACCGACTGGACAACCCTCCCATCCACTTTCTGAATAATCCTCTCCAAGAAGTTCTGTCACTCAAGCTTTTGGGTCTCACTATCTGCCATGATCTTTCCTGGGAAAACCACATTTCAAATCTGGCCTCCAAAGCCAGTCGCCGACTGGGCATCCTCCGTCGTGCGAAGTCCTTCCTTGGCACACCTGAGCTCCTCACCACATACAAGGTTTTCATCCGCAGCTCAATGGAATACTGCTCTCCCCTCTGGGCTGGTGCTCCTGCCTCACACCTAGCTCGTCTTCACGCTGTTGAAACCAAAGCATTCAGAATCATTGGAATCTCCCGCGATGAAGCTAACTCTGAGGGCCTCTCACTCACTCACCGCAGGCAGGTTGGTGGTCTTTCCGTCTTCTACCGACTCCTCTCTGGCCTTGCCCCCCCAGCTCTCTCTGGGCTCTGTCCCGCAAATATTCCTCCAGGTCGCACAAGATCTGCCTGCAACCCTCTTATGGTCAAACTGCCAAAATCAAGACTCTCTGCTCACCTTCACTCCTTCATTCCTCTTTTCTCCCGCCTCTGGAACAAACTCCCTCACTCTCTTCAATCCCACTCCACCCTCCAGGTCTTTAAAACAGCTGTTCACCACCATCTCTTATCTTCCCCCATCCAAAACCTTGATCTTTTCTACCCCCGCTAATTTCACGCCAATTCCACTTTTTTGAAATACCAACTTCTGTCCTGGAAGTCCTTGGTGTCCTTGTGTTTTATGCTTCTCCCTCCCCCCCCCCCCTTCCCACGCCTCCTCCCCCCAAGCCCTCTCCCTTCCACACATCTCCCTGTTCTCAAATGTTGTGTTTGTGTGCTTCCCTTTCTCTCCCCATCTTGTCTTCCGCTCCCTCTTTTTATATATTTTGTTTGTCTGGTTGATTTGTTTGTGAAGTAAATGTTAGCTCTTTCACGAGCCTCGATTCAGTAAACAACAAAAAAACAAACAAACAAAAAAAATCTGGTACTCAATTTGCCGAAGGATGACAGGCTGAGTCAACCCCCCGGAGTTAATTCAACGATCGACCAGGATTCGAACTTCGGATCCCAGGATCCCAAGCCAGCACCCTAACCGTGAGGCCAACACCTGGCTGCGCAAGGTGGTAAAAATATTATAAACCACAAACATGTTTGATTATCTTTTTAAACAGTCGATAATGCTGTTTAACACTGAACTGAAATAATTTTGGAGGAATCCGCACATCAGTCTGTGTTTTTCACGTCGACGAACGCACCTGATCGTAGATCTACTGTAGTTTATATACCCCACAAGGATTAACAACACGACTCTTCCTGCCTCTAACGTGGAGTTCTTCCAAGGAGTTTTTCGTGGAGTTTTTCCAAAGTTGCTTCTCATAACAAAAGTAATAATAACACTTTTGATAAAAGCACAATATTAATGATGTTACAAAACAATATCCCCACTCTCCAAGTGGGTTTGTGACTTGCAATATTTTGGGGGGGGGGGGGGGCAACCCCCCAGTAGACCCCTCATGGCCCGATTTTTTTTTAATGCTGTGAACAAACTTTGGTACAACACAGGTGATGAAGGTTGTTGTCAAGTTTCATCAACATTGTATGTGTAGTTTTTGAGAAGAAAGCAAATACCTATTTTGAGGGTCAAACCTGCAATTCCAGTTTCGGAGAAGAACTTGCAGGTGTTTACGGACGGACGGATGACGTGCCATCGCATAAGCTCACCTGAGCTTCGTCCCAGGTGAGATACTCATAAGGATAATATGACTCCCTGTCGCTCCCGCAGTGACCAGGTGGACTCGTGAAGAAGATTCATTGTTGATCTGATTAATTAAAACTTATGTTTCAATTTGTAAACATTCAACATGACCTCGTTTCATCATTATCATTTGAATATTCTGTACCTGTCATTTGTTGTACCTTATTTATCCAACGGTCTCATTCGTAAGAGATTCAGAGAGCAAGTGAATTGATGATGCTGTTTGAACAAACCAATTGTCGTGTTCTCGTTGGAATCAAGTGAAACTTTAACAAATGCTCGAATGTTCGGTTAATACCGTAGTTTGCAGAGAAGGTGTGTCGGTTTCGGTGATGAGTCAGTTTCGGGAAACAGAAGGTATTTAGTCACGTGGTAATTCATATAAAAACACCATCGCTCCTGAATTACAACACTCGTTCCAGTTCTGTGTTCTCATCCTCGATTGCAGGTGAGTGAGCTACATGTGAATGGATTGCAGGTGAGTGAGCTACATGTGAATGGATTGCAGGTGAGTGAGCTGCAGGTGAATGGATTGCAGGTGAGTGAGCTACATGTGAATGGATTGCAGATGAGTGAGCTACATGTGAATGGATTGCAGGTGAGTGAGCTACATGTGAATGGATTGCAGGTGAGTGAGCTACATGTGAATGTGAAATTGGTCATCGTTAGCTTTTTCAGGATGTAATAAAAAGTATGTTTTGTACCTGTTATCTATTTCTGGATAATCTGAACACCCAGATAAACACCTTTACTAAAATCAATGATTGCTGGTGAGGTCTGATGAGAATGTCGTCAAAACGTGATGATTATTATTTATTTTTTTCAGGACAAACGGTGAAAACTACCTTTTGGTGCCAACAAGGTTAGTGCCGAGTTGTGTGGATGTTCATACCCATAAACAAGCATCCTAAGGTAAAGGTATGGCAGGACTTCTTTTTACACAAATATGGCAGGACTTGGGTCGGTACAGACATGATGTGTACATTGGTAGGATGGTGGCTTAAAGGATTGTCTAAACTCTAAGGTATGAATGTTGATATAGATTGCAGGTATCCCGACTGGGTTCGAATCCCGATTCGACCATAAACTGAGAGTAGTGGCAGCTCGGTGTATTACAAAGTGCACGATCCATTGGATGAATTATAAGCTGGGTGTCCTGCCTCCTCACATTAGTTGATAGAGGTTAAAGATGGAACGTTCTGTTTCGTGATGAGTGAGGGAGTTATCGCCGGCATCCTGAATAAATTACAATTTCCTGCCCTATAGACCCTGTTACACCCTTCAGATCCTGCTCGACCCTTTACAACCCGAAGATCCGATATGTGCTTTAGAACCCCTAAGACATGTTGGACTCCATGCCACCGTTTAAGACCTTCACACCTTTAAATACCCTTTAAACCCCGAAGATCATTTTAGACCCCGAAGATCTTTAAAGACCCTCTAAGACCCTCCATTACCCACCAGAACACTAACACCGTTTAGACCCCCAAAAAACCGTTGAGACCCCTAAAACCCCTCTCAACCGCAACACCTTTAAAGACCACTAAGTCCGTTTAACACCCTACATGTCCTTTACTACCCCTAAGCCACATTAGACTCGCTTCTGTTGTTTAACACCTTTAGTCCTTCACACATGTCAGACCTTCAAATACCCTTTAAACCCCTAAGACCCTTTAGAACCCGAAGACTCCGGATATCCTTTGGACTCTTAAATACCCTTCAGATGCTTTAGAACTCTAAGACCCTGTTACACCCCTTAGAACCCTTAGACTTTTTAGATCCTCTTTTAACTTTTAGAACCATAAGATCCTATATATCCTTGAGAACCCATAAGACCCGTTTGACTCCTTTCTACTGTTTGAGTCTGGTGTTGGCTTTGCGGTTAAGGTGTTTGGCTTGTAATCTTAATGTCCTGGTTTGAGCCCGTGTCAAGCCGTTGAATTAACACCAGGTGGGTTGACTTGGCATGTCCATCTTTCTGAGGTCGGAAAAATGAGTACCAGTTGACTGGAAATGATGCAACCAGCAGCTACAGGCTGCACATGAAACCACCACCGTTTAAGACTTTCACACCTTTTAATATCCTTTAAACCCTTAACATCCTTTTAGACTCTTAAAACTCTTGGGACTGGTCTTAACAGGTCCCTTTAGACCCTGTTACTTCCTTTACAATCCTGAGACCCTTTAGAACTATAAGACCCATTAAGACCATATAGAACCCTTAAACCCTTCAAGACTCCTGAGATCCATAAGACTATTTAGAGCCTGTTACATTCTTTAGGACCCTAAGATCCTCGAGGACCCCAAAACACTTTATGACCCCAACGACCATTTATAGACCCTTTAGATCCTTCAGGCACTTAAAGACTCCCAATACCCTTTGGACCCCTAAGACCCATCAGACATCGAATACCCTTCAAAACCCAAACATCCTATAGAACCCTTTGACCGTTTGACCCCTAAAACCCCTGAATACCCATGAAACCCTTTAGACCACAAAAAACTTCTTTTTTTTGGTATACCAAGTCAAGGCTCATATAAGAGCTAACACATATAACATATAATAAAGGGAGCGGGAGAGAAGAAGGGGAGAGAGAGGGAAGCACAACAGTAGAGAACAGGGACATCGGGAGATCTGTGGAAGAGAGAGGGCTGGGGAATGGGAGGGGCGGGGGGTTGGGAGGGGGGGGGGGGGGAGGCAGCGGTGGGTTACACAGGATAAACATTTTCAAGAAAGAAAACAGAATTTAAAGGAGGTTAATTTGGGGTGGATGAACAGGGATAGAAAAGATCAAGGTTTTGATGGAGGAAGATAAGATATTGTCATGTCCGTGGCCGGCCGATGAACACCCTCCTCGGACGAATAGCTGGACGGTCTTTAATCCGAGGCGAACTCCGAATAATGGCGGTACTTTTTGGCGTGCGCGGACGGAAGGCAGCAAGGTGCTTACCTGAACGAAGCACACGGGTTGATTCCCGAAACCCACGGACAATTAAACACATGACAAATAAAATGCAACAATAATGATTGAATGAAAGTAAACGCAAGAATAAAATTAATGTGGAGGTGAATCTAACATTTCCTAGGGTGAGACGTCTCCACTCAGACACAAAAACAGACAAAGGGGAATATAATAAAACAAAATAAAATTCCCCAAGCCGGCCGGCACTCAGCTCTGGTCCAAAATTGGTGCTTGTGGATTGTGGTGATTGGTGGTCGTCGAAACTGGTCAGGTTGGCAGTGCAGGATGAGGATGGCTGACGAAAGGACCGCGCGTCAAAGCCCCACAATGGCGCCAATCAACGACGCAAGCGCACCCCTTCCTCACGATCGAAACTGTCGACACCGTTCTCTCTCAACGTCAGCGCACCGAAGAATGCCAGCTGTTCGAGCCAGTCTGTTCGAGCGAAGGGATCAACAATGACGAAAACCTTCCCGTTCGTGCAGAAATGAGAGTCCACACCGAGAGCAGAGACGCGCTCCTCTTCTTCCTTCCCTCTCCTCCAAAGCACACACTAGCCAGAAGCGCCAGCACAACAGCGACCGACAGGGAGAAGAGCCAGACCGAGAGAGAGTCTTCTTCTTCCTGCTCTTGAACCTACCCTGCTCTCTGACGTCACTCGACCAGTCTCCGAGCTCTGTCGAAACACCCCATGTCCTCTTGACCAATGACAAAGCTCGGGGCATGGCCTACCGGTTACGATCCTTTTGAGGCGGAGTTTAGCCATCGATCGAGAGTGTTCGGCTTCTGTCAGCAATTCTGCCGCTTATTGTGGGTAAATGGAAGGTTGCTGTTGTTGTAACGAGGGTTTTATGGCCATAGCCCCCCACCCCCATGTGAAGTTACATAAATAACCTTAAGCTCCAGTTTCCCTACTTAATACATCAAAATGTCTCCTATGCGTTCACGGTCCATGCTAATACTATACAATCCTACCTTTACTGTGGTAATTTATTCTCTACCCCCAAAAACGTAACAATATTGTGGTGAACAGCTGTTTTAAAGACCTGCACGGAGGAGTGGGAGAGTGTGGAAGTTTGTTCCAGAGGTGGGGAAAAGGAGGAATGAAAGAGTGAAGGTGAGCAGAGAGTCTTTATTTTGGCAGTTTAACCAGAAGAGTGTTGCTGACAGATCTTTTACGACCTGCAGGAATATTTGGGGGACAGAGCACAGACAGAGCTGGGGGAGCTAAGCCGGACAGGAGTCGGTAGAAGACAGAAAGACCACCAACCTGCCTGCGGTGAGAGAGAAAGGCCCTTAGAATCAGGTTCATCACAGGAGATTCCAATGTTTCTGAATGCCTTGGTTTCAACCGCGTGAATCCGAGCTAGGTGTGAGGCAGGAGCACCAGCCCAGAGGGGAGAACAGTATCCCATCAAGCTGCGGATGAAAGCTCTGTACATGGTGAGAAGCTCAGGAGTGCCAAGGAAGGACTTCGCACAACGGAGGATGCCCAGTCAGCGACTGGCTTTGGAGGCCAGCTTGGAAATGTCATTTTCCCAGGAGAGATCTTGGCAGATAGTGAGACCTAAAAGCTTTAGTGAAGGAACTTCTTCGAGAGGAAATGGGAGGGTTTTCCAGACGGTCCTTTCAGACATTGTGAGAGGGTGAGATGTGTCAGGATTGAAAGACATGTTCCACTTGTTTAACCAGATTTTATCCAGGTCTGCAGAGAGTGAAGAGGCTGCAGACTGCCGATCTGAGGGGTGAGATATGGAGTGATAGAGGGTGGAGTCATCAGAAAAAAGAAACAAAAAAGGAGAACCATCTTTAGAGGCCACTTTTCCCCGCAGAGCGGGGGTTGGCCAGTCATCAGCAAAAAGACAGATCAAAAATATTTTAAACCCTTTTAGACCCCAAACACACGTTAAGGCTCCATATAACCCAAAGACCCTCAATAACCCTAAGACACTTTTAGAACCTTTAGAACCCCTAAGATCCCTTGGAACCCAAAGACCCTGAAGACCATTTTGACCCCTAAAAACGTTTAGACCCTGAAAACCGTTTAAAACCCCGTATAACATACAGACAACTGTTACGTGCTCCTCCCCAAACCCCGGTCACGGTGTACCTCCGAGCCCCGAGAGGAGTCACGGCAGAAAGATGTGTTATTCTGTATGTCTTAGATCAATGGTGAAACCGCACCAATTGTTACCAACAAACAGGTATTGTATTAAGATCACACAAGAATAACAGTACAAAAAAACAATAGTAATCAATTGTACAACCAATATATATTTCCGATGATGGTACCATCATGTTCGTACAATATAACTCATTGTGCTCCAAGTGAGCAAAAATAAGAACATTCCCAATGTCTCTATTCCCGGCTTCAAGCCAAAGTCGATCCACTCCAGTGATCGTCCGTACGATGTCGTATCGAAACCAGAATCCTGTTCGGATGACAGTCACAGTCCTGCTGCCAAAGCTGCGCAAAGGCGCCCTCAAGGCGACTGGGAATCTGGTATGGACGTTCCACGGCTCCAAATCGGTGAACCGCAGATTTCCAACTCAAAAGCCAGGTTACACACACACACCAGATTAACGTCTGAATGCGGTGAAAATGATTGAAGCGAAGTGAAAAACCTTGAGCGATGCGCAAAGCGCGCGAGTCAAAATGGCCGACGGCCCGTTCTCGAGGTGTCACGGCACTACGATGATTCTCCTCGGAATCAACCGCAAAACCTGACACGCAGGTTGATCTGTCACAGCGATAACAACTCTGTTGCAGGAATCCCTTTCCCGGGAAACCCAAAGTTCACTCGTGACCCTCGTTCGCCAATCGTTCGCTCCAGACCTCGAAGCAGCTCGGCTTCTTGTCCGACTCACTCGCTCCGCCTTCTTCCTCTCCTCTTCGTCCGGTTCCGGTTTCATTTAAAACATTAACTTTTTTTACCTTTTGAAAATAGTAATCTCTATCTCCCTTAAACGACAACAATAATAGTACATGGAATCAAAAATGTTTACAGTGGATGAAAACCACAACAACGGAAGTGACGAATCCGTAACACAACTAAGACCCCAAGACCTTTTGTAACCGTAAGACTCTTTAGACCCCATTACACACTTTATAACCATTCCACCCCAAAGATCCTTTTGATCTTGTTCAACCCTTTTATAACCCAATATATCCTTTAGATCGCGAAGACTCCTGTCTTCCCTTTTAGACCTTCACACCTTTCAGACATTTTAATGCCATTTATACCCCTTTGACCTTTATACCTTTTTTAGAAGTCTTAAGATCCCTTCGACCTTTGAAGACCCTTTTGACCCCAGTTAGACCTTTTGACCTTTACATATTTCAACCTTTACACCTTTTGACCATTTTAGCTTCACAGACCTTTTACCTGCTTTCATCTTTGCAGCGAGACAATTTAGATCTTTCATTCGCAATCAATGACACAAAACAAGTCCTGGTGATGGTCTGCAATCTGATTGCATGGTAATTTATCCCGTTCGTTCTCAATGTTTTTCAGGAGCGGATATGGTTGATCAAAGTCTTGAAGCAGAGCTGAAACAACTGGAATGCCACTTCACCTGGAACCTGGAAGCTTCTGTTCGAGAAGTGTCATGGTTCGAAGAAGCAATTGAATTCCAGTTGAAATACAACTCTGAAGTTTGGAATCCCGCAGCACACAACTTCCTCGCTTTCATTGCTGCAATGAAGAATAGTTGGCCTTGTGCTTTGCAGCACCTTGCTGCAGCTGAAGAAGCTTCCCGGAAGACATCCCATCAAGAAATGAGCGAACACAATTTGGTCTTGTACAGCAATTATGCCTGGGTCCATTTCCAAATGAACAACCAGCAAGAAGCCAATTGTTATCTTAAAAAAGTGCAGAAGATAAGCGGTGAAACCAAGGTTGGAGATTGTACCTCACCGGTGAATCCAGAAGTGCTGGCTGAGAAAGGCTGGACCTTGTTTCGTTGTGGGTTTGATCATTACAACAACGCTGCAATGTGTTTGAAAGAAGCATTGAAAAGTCGACCAGATCATGTCCAGTGGACTTTGGCATGTGCCATTGCATTGTGGCGTTGGGAGTTGAAATATAATCGATATGATTGTTTCAGGACAAAACCTTTGGAAGGAGAGAAACTTCTCAGGCGGACCCTTGAACTTGACCCAGAAAACAGTATGGCGTCGATACATCTGGCAATCCGTTGTCAAGCTAAACATCAAATGGAAGAGGCACATTTACACTTGGGGAAAGCCTTGCACAAGGCCTCAAACCATCCTACCATCCAGAAGTACTTTGGTCAATTTTTAGAACGTGAAGGTTCTCCAGAAAGTTTGAATGAAGCAATAAGAATCGTTCAAGATGCATTGAATACCAACCCCAACAACCCAACACTTTTGTACACTTTGGGAAAAGTTTACTATCAGAAAGCGAAACTTTTGAAAAGGGAGAGAATGGAACCAAAGACCAAACAAGGTCAAATTAAATGTTTATTGGACAAATCAATTTACTTTAACCAGCAATCATATGCTGTGTCTGAAAAGGCATTTGTAAAACCAATGTGTGATGTTGCAAGAACCTATGCTGAGGTTGGGATGATAGATCGGGCACGTAGTCTCTACAATGATCTTTTCGCTGACCAAGAACGTCTGACGTGTTCAGAAAATGTTCAGATTTTGCATGCTCAATTTGGATTGTTCCTTGAGTCACAAAATAATGTAGAAGAAGCAAAGAAGCATTTTACGTTGGGCCTTCATATGAATGAGAATCCAAATGCTGCAAACATATGCAAAAATGCACTAGAGAAGTTGTCTCGACCACGATCCTGGTTTAAAAACTCAGATGGGAGCAATCCATAATTTCCTGTTGCCTCCTCTGCCACCCATGATAATTTATGTTATTGTGGAGTAAAAGGTTTGTGGTTTACACCATGCGTTTACTCCTAAAATTGCTATTTATTTATACTAGTACACCCGCTCACTTCGGGAGGGGCAGGAAGGGTCATTCCTCTTTTGGGTATTTCGATTACAGTCGATCTATGGTCGGATCTCAAGAACATTGGGTGTGTGGTCATTTACCAAGTTTCTTGTGAAGAGATCGCCAAGTGGTTTTAGCATTTGAGCAAGCACTCCATTCAAAACCGTTAATGAACGGCTGGCTTGGCAAGCGCTAGCTAGCTGCTTGGTAAATGAGCACAACCCGGGCTTCCTCCCTTTCCGTTTCATGTTAAACAGCAGGAGCGAGTTTCAAAAGTTCGTGACGAAAAACGCTGCATTGGTGGCAGAAAGGATCATGTTATTAACCCAACCCTTGTGGGGTATGTAGAGCACAGTAGATCTTCGCTCAGTTCTGGAAGTAAAACTTACCTCACGGATGTCGGGATTCCTCCAAATTTCTTTGTTTAGTGTTATAAACAGAATTAGCGATTGTTCAAAAAGGCAATCTTTTTCTTTTTTTTCATGGATATTGCCTCAGACAAGGCATACAGCCACTCTAGGTAAGGGGCTAAGAGAAAGTGAGAAAATACAAAGATAAAGCAAAACAAAATAAAAACTAGAGATGTTCCAGGGAACCTGAACTCAACTGGTCTATATCAATATGGTTAGAATATGCATAATGGAACCACAAACTATATAGTTTATATGTGCTAAAAATATATGACAAAAATTGATTTTTCAATATGGCCGCCCTGCCGCGCCCATTTTTGGGCGTGCAACGCCCAAATGCAATCCCAAACTAGTTTACGTCTTAAATATGCTGCATAACAAGTTAGTGTATGGGTGAGCGGAGATGGCAAACCGGGTCTTACGTCCAAACACTCGTGTGGGAGGAACCAAGTTAGAAAGTCCAACAGAACATTTGCCATGAAAATATTTGTAGAAGAAACCAACAGTGGCAATTGACCAATGGTGAGAGAGGTTGAAGAGTTGAACCCATCTCCACACCAACCTAGACTAGACGGATTTATGGTAAAAGGCCATGTATAAGCTTCGAGGTGCATTTTGGGGGTAAAAGTTGGGAACCTCACTTTTTAACATAATTAGGGCATGCCGATTTGGCACGGGAACATTTGATGCGAGTACACTATCAAGCCATGGTATGGAGCAATGCTCATTGTGCCATAGCTGACCTTCCTGCACCTGTGGAAATGGGATGGAAACATGGTGATTCTGATGTCACTGAGTCCATTCCCAGAAAGTTGCCTCGAGATGATTTATTGTGCTTGCCAGAAGCAATGCAAGACTCGACACTGCAAATGTCGCTATTCAGAGTTGAGGTGCACATCAATGTGTGCCTGTCAGAAACAGTGATGATCAGACCCCTTGTATGAATTTGATGTAGCTTGGCAAAACAACATGTGTGACATTCCTGAATGTTTGTGCTTCATGGCCATGTATACTTAATTTTAGAATAAATGGTTGTATGAAACATTGTCTTATTAAAACCATTTCCCATTTTATAGTGTCCAATTTCAATATCAGTTTGATTGTCACTTTCAATATGTCGCCAACCATCATATAGACTCGACGGATTTATGAAAAGGCCATGTATAAGCTTCTCGGTGCATTTTGGGGTAAAAGTTGGGAACCTCACTTTTTAACATAATTAGGGCATACTGAATTCGATTAACCCGGTCCCCAAGCCGAATTTTGAGTTGTTCTTTTGAGTTTTGAATAAACTGCTGAAGAACTTGGGCATTGGTGAACTCACAGAGGAGACAATCAAATCTGCAGAAGCGTTCGTCTGCAGAATATATAATGTGCACAGAACAACCTCTGTTGATTCAGCACGACATATGTTGTTCTCCAAGACTGGTAATCCAGAAGCAATGTCACCGACAAGTGATGCTCTTCATTTCCATTTGATGCGAGTGCACCATCAAGCCATGGTATGGAGAAATGCTCATTGTGCTATAGCTGACCTTCCTGCACCTGTGGAAATGGGATGGAAACATGGTGATTCTGATGTCACTGAGTCCATTCCCAGAAAGTTGCCTCGAGATGATTTATTGTGCATGCCAGAAGCAATGCAAGACTCGACGCTGCAAATGTCGCTATTCAGAGTTGAGATGCACATCAATGTGTGCCTGTCAGAAACAGTGATGATCAGACCCCTTGTATGAATTTGATGTAGTTTGGCAAAACAACATGTGTGACATTCCTGAATGTTTGTGCTTCATGGCCATGTATACTTAATTTTAGAATAAATGGTTGTATGAAACATTGTCTTATTAAAACCATTTCCCATTTTATCGTGTCCAATTTCAATATCTGTTTGAATGTCACTTTCAATATGTCGCCAACCATCATATAGACAAGACAGATTTATGAATAAGGCCATGTATAAGCTTCTTGGTGCATTTTGGGGTAAAAGTTGTAAAGTTAAAGTAAAACAACTGCATGTATATACATGATATATAAATGCTTGTTCAAAGAAATTGTCCAAAAAAAGGCAATTTGGCGGCCATTTTGTTTATGCTGATTAGAAGGTCAAACACTCAACATTCGGCTTGGAAACCGGGTTAATCAAATTAACATACCGGAATTATGTTAAAAAGTGAGGTTCCCAACTTTTACCCAAAAATGCACCTCGAAGCTCATAAATGGCCTTTTCCCATAAATCTGTCTGGTCTGTCTATGAGGACGGTCTCGTAAAACACTTCCCACCCAGACTATGATATGGGGGTTCAGGCACAGGTCACTCAACACATTCAGAAGGGTAAATGGCTGCATGGTGTTTAAGGCTGACGAGAAATAAACAAATAACACACGGACAACGGTTCCATTCTGGTCAAGGTGACTTGTGATTAGATGAAGTAAACTGCGCCAGACATCTTCAACACCTCGTCTTGCTTTGTATGCAAATTGTGAAGGATCCAGTTTATGAGTTACATCTGATGTTATAAACTTCACCATCAATTTCTCCATACATTTACACAAGATGGAGGTAAGGGCAACAGGTCTATAATAATCATTGAGCTGCCTTGGGTGAACCTTTTTTGGCACGGGAATAATAATGGACTTTTTCCAACAAATAGGAACAGTGTGAGTCGCCAAAAGTAACTGAAACAATCGAGTAAAAACATTACTAAGTTCGAAACAGAACTCTTTCAGAATACAAGACTTGATGCCATCTGGACCACAATACTTCCTTTTACTCAACACCATGAAACACCTCACGACATCAGGTTCACAAATTACAGGTATGGGACACGCTCGAGTATCGAGATCCTCCCAGAGCTTCACATTTTACTTGGTTTCCTGGAACATCAAATCTCACATAAAAGTCACTCAATTCATCCACAAATTTGGAATCTGGAACATTAGTGGGCAATGTACCATCCTTGAGCCTCATTCATTCCCATCATATGCCTGAGTCCCCTCCAAGCGTTCCGAGCATCATCATCGTGTCGTTGTTCTTCAATCTCATCCTTGTTCGACCGTTTACACTTGCCAGTGACAGACCACAGTTCTTTCTTCGGCTCCCTGAGGGCGGAGTCATTCTTCTTCAGGAATGCACGCTTCTTCTTCATCAAACAGGTTTTCACTTCAGAGGTAACCCAAGGTTTGTTATTAACCTGCGCTCGTGAAGCGAAAAACGGAGTTTAGCATTCAGTTGTGTACGTGTGCCGTACGTGTCTGCATTTTAAAAATTCATTTTCTCAGCTACCGTTGGTCCGATTGACACGAAATTTTACCATTGTAGAATTTTTTCATTCATAATTATGACGTCATAGGTCATGTGGTACGGACGCCATCTTGGTAAAATGTTGCACCTCCATATCTCCGAAACCACGCAATGGAAAAAATTGAAACATGGCTCATTGTCAAGTACTTCGCTTGGGGAATAAGATATGTTAATGATGATGTAATCAGTACTTTAATTATGACGTCATAATTCGACAAGTACAACACATTGTGAATTTTTTTTCTCAGCAACTCTGGTCTGATGGGCACGAAATTTTCACCATCGGAGCACCTCCTCCTGTAGAATATTTTAATGATAATCATGACATCATCGGTCATGTGGTACAGGCGCCATCTTGGAAAAACTGAAAAATGGTGCACCTCAATTTCTCCAAAACTGCTGCATGGAAAAAATTTGAAACGTGGCTCATTGTAAAGAGCTCCATCTGGGGAATAGGTGTTGTTAACAATGACGTCATTGGTGCCATAATTGTGATGTTATAGTTCGACAGGGACAACGCTTAGTCTGATCAGTTTGAAATGTATTGGGCGTGATCTGTGCAACAATTATATTAGAGAAAATAAATGTGTGATGTCATCACTCATGTGTTCTAGCAGCCATATTGGATTGTGGAAGTGTAATTCAGTGTAACTTATTGATTGGCACTGGTAACTTATTGATTAAGACTGGTAACGAAGCTGATACATTTTACCTGCAACCTCTGTGAAAGCCGAGTTCGTAAATGAGTGTCAGGAATGTGCCCGAACATGGTAATCTCTTGTCCACCTGGTCACAGCCCCAGGCTGGAGCACCCTCCTACTGTGTAAATGGAAATCACAGCAGGAGGGGAGCGAGTTGATGCCAGGGCTTGGTGCAATACATGACCTCGGGGCATCAGCGGAAGAAGGATTAACGTTTCAGCGGACAGAGGATTAAGTCCAGTTCGTCCATATAAACTAGAGCAAACGTGGAGTCGACAGGACTTGCTACGTGAAGCGCTGACCGAACGGGAGTGTCGGATGAACGAGAAGGACCAGCGAAAAGAGTTAACCTGATCCATTATATTATGCGGTATCATTTTGGTAATTGGATGAAGTGAATACAGTTTAATAAACTAGACCTTTTGTAACCTGTGTCCGGTCGTTGGAGTCCTGTGAGTCCCCCAGTACAAATTCCCTGACAATCTTGGAGGCACCGCTGGGATCAATTGTACACACAAACAAGTCTTCTTTAAAAGGTGAGTGTGTCTTGTTTGGTCCAATATGATTTACGAACTTGGAAGTTATGGGTACATACATGGGGGAGCAGGTGGACTGGGGCTTCTTTGCGCACCGATGCCGCGATATAGGTGGCGTGAGCCATCACGAATGGGATTTCGATAAACGACTGTAGCAATTTATTCGTTTTTTTTTCTAAATGATTTCTGTAAATACGTATTTTTGCGCTGGTTATTAAAGGGCCTTACTGTGACCTGGAAGCGGGCGGAGCAAGTGTGCACCTTGCGACCGCTTGCTTCCAGGACGTGTAAGGCCGGTACACTCGTTTACCCACCCGCACACGGAT
The DNA here is from genome assembly GCF_964187855.1 of Myxine glutinosa. NCBI lineage: Eukaryota > Metazoa > Chordata > Myxini > Myxiniformes > Myxinidae > Myxine > Myxine glutinosa. The sequence goes on from NC_136271.1 coordinate 4,118,278, forward strand.
AAAGTACTACTTTTTTTTTGCACTTGTTCGAAGCACTTGACTTGATCGGCGCTCGGCGAGCGACAGGGAACCGGGAAACGGAATTATATTTATATATATATATATTTCCAATATGGTACACCGGCCACAACGATTTTAGCGATTATCCGAGTTTTTTTTAACGATTTCTGTAAATACGTATTTTTCCTGCGCTGTGTAATTCTTCTGACACGCGCCACGAAGAAACGCACCACTGATGTGCATGAAGCGACTTGTTTGCCGGTTCGGTAAGGTCCGTCCGTACACGTGTACAATCGTGTACACCCGTTTTAAATAAATAATTGTTTTCAGTTTTCCCGCCATGCCTATAAATTCATGACAGACAACCCCCCCTCATGCCGGTCCAGAATTATGATGAAAGATGGCGATTGAGAAAAAAAAATTGCATCAAATTTTGTCCAGGTCCATCAAGAAGCCTTTGAGACATGCTTCACGGTTGAATAAAAAAACCACCGTTTAGAGTACTTCTTTTTTTGTTCAAAGCACTCGACTTGGAGCCAGCGACTTGCTCGGCGGGGGATATAATTTTAGATATATATATAGTACGGGCATGCCCTAGTGAGAGATAATTACAGGAAATGGTGTTTGTGAGTAACAACCACCCTCTGGTCGAGGCTCATAGAAGGGGTGATGCTTACTGATTCGGCACGCTTACAATAGGTGTTAATGGTGGGATGTCAGAGGTTTTGGTGTGGGTTAATGTTCACACTGTTTTGGAAAATAATGCTCGATGCAACATGATCCTAAAAAAAAAAAGAACCCAGCCCTACATCGAAAGATCAGGAAGGGAAGGAATGGAAAATTTGTCAAGGTTTGAAATTAATCGGACAAGGGGGTCCCAAGGTATGGTCACCGTACTCGCAAGCCGTTCGTTTTGGCTCTGCGGATGGACCGAACCATTGCATGCAAATAGGAGGGTGGTTCTGTGGTCGTTCGTTTTGGCTTTGCGAATGGACCAAACCATTCCATGCAAATAGGAGGGTGGTTCTGTGGTCGTTCGTTTTGGCTTTGCGAATGGACCAAACCATTCCATGCAAATAGGAGGGTGGTTCTGTGGTCGTTCGTTTTGGCTTTGCGAATGGACCAAACCATTCCATGCAAATAGGAGGGTGGTTCTGCCACGTGGTTTCAAAGTTTTGTTGTTGTTGTTTGCACGCATGTTTTTGCAAGCACGTACGGGCGAGCACGTACGTGCGGGCACGCCCTAGTATATATAAATTGAGGTAATATTAAGTTATGGAATTAATTGCTTTCAACAATGCAAAGGGTGATAAAATATGGGATTTTAATGGGATTTTTTAATGGGATATTGGTTTCGGAATGTTTAGAGGTCATTGCAATGTGATAATAACTTGCTGTTGGAACTTGTTGGAACTTGTTGTTGGAACTTGTTGTTGGAACTTGTTGTTGGAACTTGCTGTTGGAACTTGTTGTTGGAACTTGTTGGAACTTGCTGTTGGAACTTGTTGTTGGAACTTGTTGGAACTTGTTGTTGGAACTTGTTGTTGGAACTTGTTGTTGGAACTTGTTGGAACTTGTTGTTGGAACTTGTTGTTGGAACTTGTTGTTGGAACTTGCTGTTGGAACTTGTTGTTGGAACTTGTTGTTGGAACTTGTTGTTGGAACTTGTTGTTGGAACTTGTTGTTGGAATGAATGGGAACATTCAAATGTTGGGTTTTGCTAACGTTTCCACAACGTCGCTACAACGTTTCACTTTCGTTGTTGCAACGTTTTGCTCCAACGTTTTGGGGACATTCGAATGTCAAGTGAATCGAATGAGAATTCAGGAATTATTTCATTATTAACGATTAATGAAGTACTTATTTAATTAATTACATTTCTTATTACATTACAGTAATTACATTAGGGTAATTACCTGAGGTAATTACAGTAATTACAGTTCCGGTAATTACAGTAATTACAGTAATCATTACAGTAATTGCAGTAATCTTATTACAGTAATTACATTACATTAACTCAGGCACCTTTTGAGTAAGGAAGCTGATATTTGGACATGACACTGACCAAGTGATGTGGCTGTCAAGGAAATATTGATTTATTGATTAATCATTTAATAAATTAACTCGTTGATTTATAAATGACTTATTTAATTAAAATTCCTCAGAGATACATCTTCGGATGAGATACTTGCAGATTGGTTATGCTATGAGCCAATTGATTAAGGAAAATATTTTGTGATGGCCATATTGGCAATTTCGTGGCCATATTCGTGGCAACTCAGTTAGTGCCACTGCACCTTTAAAATGCATCCCTGCGTTCATTTTTCGATCGATTGAGTTGAAATTTTGAACAATCGGATCTGGACTGTCGTTGTTAACGACTCTAGCACGCACTCGTCCAATCAGGATGGAGCGGTATGGTCCCTGGATCATCACTGCCCGCAGTTTTAATTAATTTTACTTTTTCTCTTGGGCATATAATTTTGAAGACATGCATGTCATGATAGAGGAAATGTTTGTTCTGTTAAACGGAATAAATGTTGTTTATTTGTGTGGGTGTGTATTTTTGTGTATTTGGATATATTTTCACGACTAATTCCAGTTATCGTCCTGCAAAAGGTCTGCTCGTTCTTTTCCTTTGAGTCGTAAATTCCTGTTGAATTCTCATTAAAAAGCGGAATTAAGTACGCTGTGTGATGATGGAGATCCTTGATGACGAATCAGGAATAGTGAATGAGCAGACAAATATCACGGATGGTACACCAGATAGGGAAAATGTAGATGAAACCCCTTTTGCTCAGGTGCTGTGTAGCGCTGCACAAAGATCCATATGAGCGGGGCCTGGGTGCTGTGTAATTAGTACACAAAGAACCAATTACTAGGGTGCTGAATAAACACAAAGATCCATTTTTGGAGCTGGTTCTCCCGGTGCTGTGATTTATTCAAAGAACCAAAATCTTGTAAGAATTAAGATATGATTTGTCGACATCATAAATACTTTAATATATGTAACGATTTTTGTAACGATCATCCTGCAAAAGGTCTGCTCGTTCTTTTCCTTTGAGTCGTAAAATCCTGTTGAATTCTCATTAGAATGCGGAATTAAGTACGCTGTGTGATGATGGAGATCCTTGATGACGAATCAGGAATAGTGAATGAGCAAACAAATATCACGGATGCTGCGGCTGGAGCAGGGGAAGCGATTTTTGAATTGTTCAGTGATTATTCGATATTGTTATGACTTATTGTCAATAGGTATACTAAGTGGCCATGAGGTAGCCTGTTGCTATGTACAGTTTTATTCTATTGTTGATTATACCACATAGCTGTGGTGATAAAGGAAATGTTCGTTTTAAATAGATGATTATGATAGGACCATGACTATAAAATCATGATGATTATTATGAATGATATCATAGGGTTCAAATGCAGAATGCTGCATGAACTTGGGAAAGAACTTTCAAGCCCTATGGGATAAATTGGGTATTACAAGCGATGGAGTTTCAAAATTTAGCATGATTGAAGAAATTTTACAGTCTTATTTCAGGAGTTTTACGAAATTTATATTGCCAAGAGATTTTGGATACTATTAAAAGAAAAATGATGAGATATTTTTCCCAATGAACTTTAATATCTGCCATCCATTTTGGCTGTCTCACGAATGAAGGATGAGTTGCCTTTAGTGGTTGCAAAGAAAATTTGTGGAGACCAGGCAAAATGGGGAAATATGTCAGATATGACCCTAGGACAGGACGGTGATTCATCAATTGACATGAGGTACGAACCAGAGGTGACGACCGATGAGTCGATCTCAGTCAATGGATGGACCTGTCCTGACATCATTGGGGAAAGGGCTTATGCAAGGAGTCATTCAAAATGATTAATTTGATTTATTGATGAATATTGATGAATTAATTGAAATTGAATAATTGATTGAATTGTTAATTGATTGAATCTAATTGATTGAATTTAATTGCATAAATTGAACTGAATAAATTGAATTGAATATATTGATTGTTTGATTGATGAAAATGCGGTCTCAAGAAAGAAGCTTTGATATCTTTGCGTGATATTAACAATGTGGAGACAACCTGGGAATATTGAGCAAGGTGGTGAGTTTATATACAGATATATATGTGCGGTTACCATTGTGTGATTTCCCCGTCAACAGAGCGGACACCTGAGGATTCACCCATTTCATACTGACCCTCCGGCTCATCTGCAAATACTGATCTGTGAGATTGGATTGTGCAAAAGCCACGGCTGAGGGAGATTCTCTGGAAATCACCGTGTGAACAGGTGGAGAGACCCTTCCTGGAGGTACGAGTGAAGCTTTAGAGGAACAAACTACAACACATCCAATGCTACTTTGATAAAAGGCAGAATGGGAAATGGAGCCTGCAAGAATACACAAGGACAACAAGAGATTCCACAAAAAGGTACTTGTACACATCATATGTACGACCGTTATGGTGCAGAAGCTATAAGGCAGGTCGAGAATTGGTATTTGTGGACAAATGGACATGATGAGGAGTTTCCAAGAGATGGTACATTTGAGCGAAGTCGATTGGAAAGATTGGAACAAAGATTGAAAGCCAGGAAGAGACAGAATCTAACGGTAGACTGGCTTGCATTCCATCTTTGGGATGGTGAATCCAGACAACGGGAACAGCAAGAACGGATAACGGAACTAGAACTTAAAATAAAAAGGATACAGGATACAGTGGAGGAGACAAATGCACAACTGCCCTCGAAATTAGGAATGAAAGTGACAGTTGTCCCATCTGATTTCCAGTTGTCTCCCCAAAAAGGACGGTACAGAGAATTTTTTCATGTTTCAGGAGATAACGAGAGATTGCAGTGGCAACTCAGGGATGTAGAGATGCAGCCCAGCAATACAAGTGCACAGGTGCACAGATCAGACAACGACAGAAACCGGTGTTTCGAGTGTGGAAAGATGGGACATTGGAGAAGAAGATGTCCGTATGTCAACAGGAAGACAAGGTCATGGGGCAAACCAAGATCAAGGGTACCAGTGCTTACCGGTACCTCAGACAATGATTAGGCCTTCATTGCTGCAAATCCCAAATGATGATTGGCCTCAACAGATTCGATTACTGGACAAACATGAATAACTGTCGATGATTCTTGTGTCTGAAAAGTTTTCAGAGCAAGAATGATTCATTTTTTCTTTTTTGCTTGTTAACAAATTAATAATTAATTGATCAAATGCCAAAATTGGATCTTCTATTTTGGGCACAGCAATTTTAAATTTACAAAGTTTGGAACAATTGCGTTGCAATTTTTTGGCAAACCAAGTGACAAGAGTCACATGGTGATCAGGTGGGAATTTCGGACTATTGTTCCGCACGATTGATAGGTCAATGGTCGACTGACATGCAAATGGGTGTGTAGTCAAAATTTGGATAGATTATTGTGAAGGCTGAAAGGGTAATTTCAATGTGACATCATGAGGGTTTTCTAAGAATGGACTTTTGGTTTATTTGTCTATAAGCATTTTGAATTTGATTGACAAATTTTATGAAATTGAAATAAAATTGACACCCATCTGATCTGTAAATAATGGTTCCAACGCAAACAAATATGCATAATGCATGTGTGTGTGTGTTTTTGTGTATCAATCTTACAAGATTGTTGACACCGACAGTGTGCCTGTCTGGAAATGGATAGTTTTATGTGGATGGGATTGGGATATGTGGATGGGATTGAATATCCAGAGAATCCGTAAAATAAAATAGAAATATAATTTGATTATGAACATTATCTCTTTTGTCAAGGGAAATGGAATATAAAAAAATTTGATGTGCTGGGTTATGAGCAGCCATTAATTCATAGTAAAATTGTGAGTAATTTTGGGATTCCATTTTTTGATAGAATGTATATGAGAATAACATCTATTTATGGATATGAGCTTCATAAAAGGAAATGAGGAAGTACAAAATCATCCAAATTTGGGAGAGGTCTTACACTGACTTCCCAGAATACTCTGCTCATGGATTTTATATATATAAACTTGAATTTTATCAGCATATAAATTGTGCTGTATGTATGGATGTGTTTTAGGCATAGATGATATGGGAAAAGAGTAAAGAAAATTTTGCTGGTTTGAACTATTGTGGGTTTTCAGTTCTGGAGTTTAAACAAAGTCACTGGTTAACAGATGAGAAAGGATAGTAAATAAATTATTCTCTGCTGGGCAAATTAAGTACGATATTACTAAGACTTATGAGAGCTATTGTTCCGCCTTACAGCAGTGGAAAATTATTGGAAAAAATTAGATCCAACATAATGAATCTATAAAAGAATGTGATAGGGATAATATCCTCAATTTGTACTAATTATTTGATTGTGGGTAAAGGAATTAAGTCATCGTAGTGGATTGTTAACAGCAGCCTGAAAATGTCCTGAGAGTGTGCATCCATGTAATCAGAAATCCCAGATTTGTTTTTACAAACAACATTTTGGTAGAGGTCTTGTGTGGAACACTTCCTTGGTAGATAAAAACGGTACTGCATGCTGGCAGCCACTTTTGCGGCCAGTTAGGCCAAACAAATTGAGAGGAAATTGTAGTTAAATACGTAAGTTACACATGGCTATTTGTAAAAAAGGAAATTTGTTGAGATGGGAAACATTTTTTCGAAGGTTTATTAAGGTGTTATAATATGACATGTGGCAAGGCAAACTATTGGATGGGAAAATTAGATCTGGCTATAGAATAAATTTATTGACCCCTTGAAGTTAATCCTTCGAATCATTGTTTCACTGGCATTTTTGTTCAAATTGGAAATAGTTTGGTAGAGCTTTGGTTAAAACCTTTGGTTGCGGTATCTTGGAACGAATTGATAAACCATAGGAGATTGATAAGAATAGAAACAAAGATGGACCCAAAATAGAAAGTTGGATTCATGCCCCTCATTGCAAACAAGCACATGGGGCTAAGGTGGACGATCCCACAGAAAATGAGGCTGCACCTAGCAGCCCATCAGAACATTCAGTGGTAGGTAAATGATAGTAGTGATTTACAGTCATTTGAATTACATTTTAACACCCCTTGCATTGATAAACACTACATTTTCAACATGTGATATTCCTACTTGGGATAGTGACATTTATTTGCCTACATGACATACAATTACCTGCTGATATTAATACAACATGAGTGAAAAATGTATCACAACTACACTCATGATCAGGGGATTGAGTTCAACCCCGGGAGATAGGGGGATCATTTGTAAGACAAATAATCTGATTATGTTACATATTAAGGGATTTTCTTTATTTACCTTTTAGGAAGCTTGTTAGTTTGGTATATAATGTCTACAAAGAGTAGCAGACTTGTTTGTTGGTTTAGTAGTTATATTGGCAATTGTTTTAGTGGTGGCTTGCTTGAAAGCCTTAGTGACGGTGTGTTTGAATAAGGTAACCAACAACACGATGATAACGCATGAAGTGACAAATGAGGAAAGAAATGTGGATCCAGAAAAGGAAGACTTTTATGGCGACATAAACAGTAGAATTAAGATAATGGCATAACGACAATGTTATGAGTTGTGTCAATTACAATATCAGTGAACTCATATCACCACAAGTGCCACACTGTTAAGGGAAAAAGAGGGAAAAGAAAAAGTGGAGAGGAATTATGGTAATAATACATTATGCTTAATTTGTTGGTTTGGGAAAATTGTTGTTGGGAATTAGATATTCCCGTTTGTGATTGTAATCATATACAATTGATTTTCTTAGAGTAGTGCTAAAATACCTGCATGAGTTAATTTTTGAACTATATTAACCTGAAAGCAATTGTGGATGCTATTCTTAGTTTAGTAATAAAATACATACCTGATTGAATATTATTTGTGTGACGCATATAAATGAATATAACTTTTGTGTTAAGGAAAAACAGCAAATTGTTGAATGTGAAACTATCGGAAGATATACATGATTATGCTGATTTCATGGTAAGATGTACCCTATCTGATTCAGTGTGTGCGGAAAGCAGATTCAGATGTGACTGAGCATAAGGATAAGACGAGATCACATTTTGAAGGGAGTGCTAACGGAATTGGGAAGAAGTTCGAGAAAGAAAATTTGTGGCTAAAAATGAAGTTAATCATGGCATGCACCCTCTTTCTCAAAGAATGATGAAGACATTCTCCCGTGTAACTTGGAGATGAATGCTTACCTTCACCAAGGAAATTTATGTGACCATTTGCCTGGATCACACTGCAACATATGAAAGAAAGGCGATCACTTACTCTTGTTCGAAGGCTTCGAACATTCATCACATCAGAAGTTGCAGGACAACGACATTTTACCTGCAACCTCTGTGAAATGCGGGGACATATGTTATTACTTCACCAACGCCCGGGGAACCAGCATGGAGCTGCAAAAAAAACGGCTGTGCCCTTGTCACAACAGCTGTGCACGATTCTGCTGGTTGCTCCTGGTAAGGACCATGAATGACCTGAACACCATGGTCCCAACATCATTGTGGATGCATCCGGCATCCCTGTTCCACATCTTGCTGGCCAATCAACGTCACACCAATACTGGCTGCCCACTCATAATGAGGGAGGAGGCAAGTCGACTACAACTGGGCGAAGGCCTTGTTCAAGGAATCATTATGGTTCACAGCAAAAAGTGGCAAGAATGCTACAAGGAGAGCAGGGTCAGTCTATGACTCCGCAATGTTACCACAACAGCGAAATCCTACACGAAGTAGTGCAGGAGCTATGAAGACATTAGGAGAAAATGTTTCATACCTGGATTCAAACACAAGTGATCAGCCCTTCCTTTCAAACAAAGTCAACATTTGTGTGGAGGCAAACGTTTTTGCCAGATGGTGCAGATGCTTTACAAAACTTGAAAATGAAGTGAAATTGTTGTATCTTGGTGATGGTGAAGTGTTGTTTTGAAAATATATTTGTGATGCAAATGCAATAGATTGAACAATATGGAAGGAGTCAATGACCAACGAAATGTTTTGTGATTCTTGCAGGATGACGGTGTATGCCTAAGGGAATTTGATTACCAAAGTGATTGATTATTTACTTATACTTGTAATGATGTTTACTTGTAGTGATTGATTGTTTACTTATATTGATGTTTAGATTAATGGTTAATATAAACAAAAACAAAAAGATGAGGGAATTGTGGAAGTGTAATTCAGTGTAACTTATTGATTGGCACTGGTAACTTATTGATTAAGACTGGTAACGAAGCTGATACATTTTACCTGCAACCTCTGTGAAAGCCGAGTTCGTAAATGAGTGTCAGGAATGTGCCCGAACATGGTAATCTCTTGTCCACCTGGTCACAGCCCCAGGCTGGAGCACCCTCCTACTGTGTAAATGGAAATCACAGCAGGAGGGGAGCGAGTTGATGCCAGGGCTTGGTGCAATACATGACCTCGGGGCATCAGCGGAAGAAGGATTAACGTTTCAGCGGACAGAGGATTAAGTCCAGTTCGTCCATATAAACTAGAGCAAACGTGGAGTCGACAGGACTTGCTACGTGAAGCGCTGACCGAACGGGAGTGTCGGATGAACGAGAAGGACCAGCGAAAAGAGTTAACCTGATCCATTATATTATGCGGTATCATTTTGGTAATTGGATGAAGTGAATACAGTTTAATAAACTAGACCTTTTGTAACCTGTGTCCGGTCGTTGGAGTCCTGTGAGTCCCCCAGTACAAATTCCCTGACAGGATCAAAGAAAAATTCAAAAACAGAAGAGTTGGCTCGCAACAAGTTGACTGCGCAGGGAAAGTATTCCATGAATACCATCTAGTTGGGAAACGTGTGGTTCTCTCTGTGGTCAAGAGATCCTCACAAAACTTCACATAATCTGTGATCGTCTTAGTAAGTTAATCAGGGTCGTCACAAGAGTCGAAAAATACATCCCAGTCTGTGCATAGGAAACAGCCCTTCAAACGTTCGTTATCCTCCGCCTTTCTGGTTTTAACCGTCTTGCAAGGAACCGGCGTTCTTTTCACCTTTGGTCTGTACGTAGATAAGAGATGAACCACCTTTTGGTCTGTACGTTGGTAAGAGATGGACCACCTTTGGTCTGTACATTGGTAAGAGATGGACCACCTTATGGTCTGTACGTAGGCAAGAGATGGACCACCTTATGGTCTGTACGTAGGCAAGAGAGGGACCACCTTATGGTCTGTACGTAGGCAAGAGATGGACCACCTTATGGTCTGTACATAGGCAAGAGATGGACACCTTATGGTCTGATCGTCCGACCGCAGGAGCACATTTCACCACATAAACATGTTCAATGTTACCGTAACATTTGTCCAACGTCCTGCTACCATGGGTAGCAACATCCACATACTGATCGAGCTGAGGGAGTTCCTGATCGAGTTCACATCGATTTAAATCCTCAAGAATCAGGATCGATTGATCCACTGAATGGGCGCTCGCTCCTTTGTAACTTTCTGTGATTTGTTCCGATGCACATTTAAAGTCCGGCCCGGTGCGTACACCAGAATAATAGTGCATTGACCAAATTCCCGTGGCAGGTAGTACGGTCGGAAAGACACCGTCAGCATCTCCACGTCTTCGGAACAGTACCGTTCACGTACCGTAAAATGTTTGGCCCAATTCAAATTCACCAACATACACAAATCGCCATCTTTGGCCTTGCCCGATGACGCGACTCTATCGGCCCTGATCATCTCGAATCCATCAAAGGACACGTCATCCCCTTCACCAAGCCATGTCTCGGTGAAACACACCACAGACGAGGTCCGATAGTACCAGTCGAACCTCAGGAGGGCATCCAGTTCATCAGTTTTGTTCTTCATCGAGCGAGAGTTCATCAAAGTCAAAACAGGAAGCGGTACCTTGTGGTTTCTGCGTTTAAGCCGCTGAAGAAAACCTCCACGAGAACCTCGTTTTTCTTTCCCTTAATTCTGAAAACACCATTCAATGCCAAGTTCACAACTCTGCGGAGCACCACCAACACCATTGAAACGCAGGTTCAGCAAGGCCTCGCGAGTATACGTGATGACGCCATCTTGTAAAGAATGTCCGTGAAGTGAAGAACCGATACCAGCCCAACATGTGCACTAGCAGCAAAACCCCGAAGCCATTTCGACAGCTGCGGAGGTCGTGAATCTCCATCTTCCATTAACCAAGAAAAATCCACTCAAAGAAAGCAAAGTGGCGACGAAACAACAGAAGAGTAAACGGTGTCACGTGGGGTCAGCTACAGTGCAGCACTTTATTGCGGGGACAATAAAGATTTATTATCTCACTATAATTTACCAAATGTCCGTCCGTCCGTCTGTCCGTTCGAAGGTACCGCAAAAACGGCTGAACCGATCGCAACGATATTTTGGGTGGGTAATCCTGGGACCCCCTGGAGTAAAACAGGGTGGGTAATCCTAGGACCCCCTGGAGTAAAACAGGGTGGGTAATCCTAGGACCCCCTGGAGTAAAACAGGGTGGGTAATCCTAGGACCCCCTGGAGTAAAACAGGGTGGGTAATCCTAGGCCCCCTGTAGTAAAACAGGGTGGGTAATCCTGGGACCCCTGGAGTAAAACAGGGCGGGTAATCCTTGGACCCCCTGGAGTAAAACAGGGCGGGTAATCCTAGGACTCCCTGGAGTAAAACAGGGTGGGTAATCCTAGGACCCCCTGGAGTAAAACAGGGTGGGTAATCCTAGGACCCCCTGGAGTAAAACAGGATGGGTAATCCTAGGACCCCCTGGAGTAAAACAGGGCGGGTAATCCTTGGACCCCCTGGAGTAAAACAGGGCGGGTAATCCTAGGATCCCCTGGAGTAAAACAGGGTGGGTAATCCTATACCCCCTGGAGTAAAACAGGGTGGGTAATCCTAGGACCCCCTGGAGTAAAACAGGGTGGGTAATCCTAGGACCCTCTGGAGTAAAACAGGGTGGGTAATCCTAGGACCCCCTGGAGTAAAACTGGGTGGGTAATCCTAGGACCCCCTGGAGTAAAACAGGGTGGGTAATCCTAGGACCCCTGGAGTAAACCAGGGTGGGTAATCCTAGGACCTCCTGGAGTAAAACAGGGTGGGTAATCCTAGGACCCCCTGGAGTAAAACAGGGTGGGTAATCCTTGGACCCCCTGGAGTAAAACAGGGTGGGTAATCCTGGGACCCCCTGGAGTAAAACAGGCGATATTGTTTTTCCAGTTTTCCAATTCTCCAGTTTTTCCAAACTCGATGGAATAATATTTCCCGATATAAACAGTGATGTGGCTTTTGTTGAAATTCTACAAATACTGTTTATTCTACGTACCAGGAGAGAGAAGATCGACTCCTGACGAACTCTTCCTGTATAAACGTGCAGCTCCTCAGTAACACGGCAGCGGGTGCAAAGCGACGGAGAAAGAAGTGGCGCGGCCGCTTCCGTTTTGCAGAATTCAATCTTTTTTCAAAATGGGCGCCATGTACTGTTTAGATTTTGATGATTTGCGTGTGATATGATTCAACGGATGTTTATATGAATCGTTTAAAATAAAAAAAACCTTCAATTTCTGATATTTTCCCTTTTAATTTGGCCTTCCCAATTTAAGCCCCGCCCATAGGGCGGGTACCGTTTGTAGTTGTTTAAAATTCAAACGTCAAATGGTGTTAGCTGTTACACGAGCCTCGATGTTGTATACAAAAAATAAAATAACGTCACTCAGCGATAATTATTTTTGCACATGGAATATATATTTTTTTAGATGGTATTAGTTTTATTAAAATGTTTTCCAGTAAATTGGTGATTTTGTCATAAAAATGGAAATAATAAAACACCAAACGCATGTTATTGGCGTCCGCAAGGTCGCAACGTTAACACGTCATTGCGTGACGTCAGACGTACGGACTGCGAGCGTGCGGAGCATCGAATCGATTATTGTTTGTATTCTATTCTTTCACCAAATATAAATTTCGTGTCGACATAAACTCGCGTTTAGTATCTTAAAACAATTGAGATCTGAGGTGATTGGATGATTCTGTGGTTAAAATGTTATCTGTATATTTTATTCCTTATTTTATTGATCGTAAAATGTTATCTTTATATTTTATTCGTTATTTTATTGATCGTAAAATGTTATCTTTATATTTTATTCCTTATTTTATTGATCGTAAAATGTTATCTTTATATTTTATTCCTTATTTTATTGATAGTAAAATGGTGTCTTTGTTACCTGAGGTGAATTTGAATGGCGAAAGGGAGCCATTTGATAACGAAGAAAAGAACCGCCAGTTGGCGCCAAAATGTAACCAACCCTGTGTAAGCGGAAGTTTTCGTGGTACAAAAGGAATAAAATCCACTTATTAGCTCACCTGGAACGAAGTTAATCGAACGAAGTTCATCGGACGAAGTTCAGGTGAGCTTACGCGATGGTGAGTTGTCCGTCTGTCCGTAAACACTTAAACTTCTTCCCCGAAACCGCTGATGGGATTGCGACCAGATTTGGCGCAAATGATATTTATTGTGTTGTTGAAGGAGCTGCGCTCCAACGCGAGTCGAAAGAATTGACGCGACCAAAGACGGAAATTCGTCCGAGTTGCTTTATGACACGTATCAAACTCGGGTACTCTGAAAAGCCCGTTTATCGGGCAGCAATATATATACACATTTATGCCGGAGCGTTTGCCCGGGAAAAGCGAGACCGGGCATGCCCGGGTGTCAAGGGCAAGTCCTGGAAAGGCGAGTCTGGACATGCCCGGGTGTCCTGGACGCGGCCTGGCAAGTCGAGGCTGGGCGTGCCCGGGCGCTCTGGGCAAGCCCTGGAAAGGCGAGTCTGGACATGCCCGGGCGTCCTGGACGCAGCCTGGCAAGGCGAGTCTGGACATGCCCGGGCGTCCTGGACGCGGCCTGTCAAGTCGAGGCTGGGCGTGCCCGGGCGCTCTGGGCAAGCCCTGGAAAGGCGAGTCTGGACATGCCTGGGCGTCCTGGACGCGTCCTGGCAAGTCGAGGCTGGGCGTGCCCGGGCGCTCTGGGCAAGCCCTGGTAAGGCGAGTCTGGACATGCCCGGACGCTCTGGGCGAGCCCTGGAAAGGCGAGTCTGGACATGCCCGGGCGGCCTGGCAAGTCGAGGCTGGGCGTGCCCGGGCGTTCTGGGCGAGCCCTGGAAAGGCGAGAGCGGGCATGCCCGGGAAAGACGAGACCGGGCGTGCCCGGGCGGCCTGGCAAGTCGAGGCTGGGCGTGCCCGGGTGGCCTGGCAAGTCGAGGCTGGGCGTGCCCGGGCGGCCTGGCAAGTCGAGTCTGGACATGCCCGGGCGGCCTGGCAAGTCGAGTCTGGACATGCCCGGGCGGCCTGGCAAGTCGAGGCTGGGCGTGCCCGGGCGGCCTGGCAAGGCGAGTCTGGACATGCCCGGGCGGCCTGGCAAGTCGAGGCTGGGCGTGCCCGGGCGTCCTGGACGAGCCCTGGAAAGACGAGACCGGGCGTGCCCGGGAGGTTCGAGCGTGCCCGGGAACAGCGAGTCTGGGCATGCCCGGGAGAGGCGCGTCTGGGCCCGTCCGGACGAGCCCGGCATGGCGATTGCGACCTGGCAGGTGCAAGGCGATTGTCTACATCCAGCAGGAACCGCTACATTGTGACTAAAATTTGTTCACCGCATTAAAAAGTCGGGGTCTCAGGGGGTCTAGGGGAAGGGGGGGGGGGTCAAAGTGGGTCCAGGTTTGATCCCCCAAAATCGGTGTTTGCTTTCTTCTCTGAGACCACACCTGCAATTCTGACGAAGCTTTACCACAACCTTCATCACCTGAGTTGTACCAACGTTAGTTCCTGGCATTTAAAAAATCGGGGTCAAATGTGGTCGATATACATATATATTGTACACAGAGTCGAGGCTCGGGGAAGAGCACATTTCACACGAGAACAGGCACAGGCCCATAAAACATTCAATAAATAAAGGGAGTGGGAGACAGGAGGGGGTGGGAGAGGAAAACACACAAGCACAACAACAGCAAAGAGCAGGGACGTCGGTAAATCTGTGGAAGGGAGAGGACTTGGGGGTGGGGTGGGGTGGGGGGGGGGGGGGGAGGAGCAGTATAAACAAATTGACACGACTAGGAATTTCAGGAATGAAATCGGAGATTGAAAGAGGTAGATTTGGGGTGTTTTAACGGGAGTAGAAGACATCAAGGTTTTAGGATGGGGGAAGATAAGAGATGGTGGTGAGCAGCTCTTTTAAATACCTGGAGGGTGGAGTGGGATTGAAGAGAGTGACGGAGTTTGTTCCAGAAGCGGGAGAAAAGAGGAATGAAGGAGTGAAGGTGAGCAGAGAGTCTTGATTTTGGCAGTTTAACCATAAAGAGGGTTGCAGGCAGATCTTGTGCGACCTGAAGGAATATTTGGGGGACAGAGCCCAGAGAGAGCTGGGGGAGCAAGGCCGGAGAGGAGTCGGTAGAACACAGAAAGACCACCTACCTACCTGCCTGCGGTGAGTGTGTGAAAGGCCCTCGGAGTTAACTTCATCGCAGGAGATTCCAATGATTCTGAAAGCTTTGGTTTCAACAGCGTGAAGCCAAGCTAGGTGTGAGGCAGGAGCACCGGCCCAGAGGGGGGAGCAGTATTGCATTGAGCTGCAGATGAAAGCTTTAAAAGGCTTGCCCCCCCAAAATAGGTATTTGCGTTTTTCTCAGAACCGACACACACAATGTTGATGAAACGTCACCACAACCTTCATCATCCGTGATGTACCAATGTTTCTTCAAGGCATTGGAAAAATTGGAGTGTGAGTAGGTACATGGGGTGGTAGGGGGGGGGGGGATTGCCCCCCAAAATCGGTATTTATTTTTGTTTATTGAAAGTACTATGATTATGTTAGTATGATTGTACATGCTGCCCTGTCTTCCAGCAACCATTGAAATTGGTTTAAAATACCTTCAGTCAGTGCAGAATACTGTTTATTCCACCAGCTGAACGATTACAGGTTTGTCAATCCGTTAACCGCTCTATAAATTACAGGTTTGTCAATCCGTTAACCGCTCTATAAATTACAGGTTTCTCAATCCGTTAACCGCTCTGTAAATTGCAGGTTTGTCAATCCGTTAACCGCTCTATAAATTACAGGTTTGTCAATGCGTTAACCGCTCTATAAATTACAGGTTTGTCAATCTGTTAACCACTCTATAAATTACAGGTTTGTCAATCCGTTAACCGCTCTATAAATTACAGGTTTGTCAATCCGTTAACCGCTCTATAAATTACAGGTTTGTCAATCTGTTAACCACTCTATAAATTACAGGTTTGTCAATCTGTTAACCGCTCTATAAATTACAGCTTTGTCAATCCGTTAACCGCTCTATAAATTACAGGTTTGTCAATCCGTTAACCGCTCTATAAATTACAGGTTTGTCAATCCGTTAACCGCTCTATAAATTACAGGTTTGTCAATCCGTTAACCGCTCTATAAATTACAGGTTTGTCAATCCGTTAACCGCTCTATAAATTACAGGTTTGTCAATCCGTTAACCGCTCTATAAATTACAGGTTTGTCAATCCGTTAACCGCTCTATAAATTACAGGTTTGTCAATCCGTTAACCGCTCTATAAATTACAGGTTTGTCAATCCGTTAACCGCTCTATAAATTACAGGTTTGTCAATCCGTTAACCACTCTATAAATTACAGGTTTGTCAATCCGTTAACCACTCGATAAAATACAGGTTTGTCAATCTGTTAACCACTCTATAAATTGCAGGTTTGTCAATCCGTTAACCACTCGATAAAATACAGGTTTGACAATCTGTTAACCGCTCAATAAATTACAGGTTTGTCAATCCGTTAACCGCTCTATAAATTACAGGTTTGTCAATCCATTAACCGCTCTATAAATTACAGGTTTGTCAATCCGTTAACCGCTCTATAAAATACAGGTTTGTCAATCTGTTAACCGCTCTATAAATTGCAGGTTTGTCAATCCATTAACCACTCAATAAAATACAGGTTTGTCAATCCGTTAACCACTCTATAAATTACAGGTTTGTCAATCCGTTAACTGCTCTATAAATTACAAGTTTGTCAATCCGTTAACCGCTCTAAAATTACAGCTTTCTCAATCTGTTAAACACTCTAAAATTGCAGGTTTGTCAATCCATTAACCACTCGATAAAATACAGGTTTGTCAATCTGTTAACCGCTCTATAAATTGCAGGTTTGTCAATCCGTTAACCACTCCATAAAATACAGGTTTGTCAATCTGTTAACCGCTCAATAAATTACAGGTTTGTCAATCCATTAACCGCTCTATAAATTACAGGTTTGTCAATCCATTAACCGCTCTATAAATTACAGGTTTGTCAATCCGTTAACTGCTCTATAAAGTACAGGTTTCTCAATCTGTTACCCAGTCTATAAATTGCAGGTTTGTCAATCCGTTAACCACTCGATAAAATACAGGTTTGTCAATCTGTTAACCGCTCTATAAATTGCAGGTTTGTCAATCCGTTAACCGCTCTATAAATTACAGGTTTGTCAATCTGCTAACCGTTCTATAAATTACAGGTCTGTCAATCTTTTAACCGCTCTATAAATTACAGGTTTGTCAATCTGTTAACCGCTCTATAAATTACAGGTCTGTCAATCTTTTAACCGCTCTATAAATTACAGGTTTGTCAATCTGTTAACCGCTCTATAAATTACAGGTTTGTCAATCTGTTAACCGCTCTATAAATTACAAGTTTGTCAATCTGTTAACCGCTCTATAAATTACAGGTTTGTCAATATGTTAACCACTCAATAAATTACAGGTTTGTCAATCTGTTAACCGCTCTATAAATTACAGGTTTGTCAATATGTTAACTGCTCAATAAATTACAGGTTTGTCAATGCGTTAACCGCTTTATAAATTACAGGTTTGTCAATTCGTTAACCGCTCCATAAAATACAGGTTTGTCAAGGTTTGTGCTTTTACCCAAGATATTCACGAACCTGCTGTCCATGCCTGAAGTCAAATATTTTAATACATTATTTGGTAAGTGGTATCCCCACCAGATCATACTATCGTCTTCAACTAAAGAAGTATCAAACAAGCCCAGCTACAGTCCTGGCCAAAAATATTGGCACCCTTGCAATTTTTTCAAATAACACAATTTTCTCGAAAAATAAGTTGAAATTGACAAAAGTATTTTGTCTCCACAATTCTTTATTTCACTGTTAATATTACAAAACCTTTGTTTTTGATTCAGAACTTAATATATCCTTATAAATCAGAAAATAAAAAGAAATGGCATTGACAAAATTATTGGCACCCAAGACTTAATATTTGGTAGCACAGACTTTGGACAAAATAACTGCAGTCAATCACTTCCTGTAGCCAGGAATGAGCTTCCTCCACCTCCCTACTGGCAGTTTGGCCCACTCTTCTTGTGCAAACTGCTCCAGTTCTCCCAGATTTGAAGGATGCCTTCTCCCAACTACTGTTTTCGGATCTCCCCACAGGTGTTCAATGGGATTTAGATCTGGACTCATTGCTGACAACTTCAGAACAGTCCAGCGTTTTGTCTTGAACCATTCCTGGGTGGTTTTTGAAGTGTGTTTGGGGTCAATGTCCTGCTGCAAGACCCATGACCTTCGACGGAGACCCAGCTTTCTGACACTGGGTTGAACATTGTGCTCCAAAATGCCTTGGTAATCTCCTGATTTCATGATGCCATGCACACATTCAAGGTACCCAGCACTAGAGGCAGCACAGCAACCCCAAAACATCACTTAACCTCCTCCATGTTTGACTGTAGGGAAGGTGTTCTTTTCTTTGAAGCCTTCATTTTGTTTTCTATAAACATAGAGATGATGTGCTCTACCAATAAGCTCTAATGTGGTTTCATCTGTCCACAGGACATTCTCCCAGAAGGATTTTAGCTTGTTCAGGTGTGTTTTGGAAAACTCCAGTCGGGCTTTCTTATGTCTCTCTCTCAGCAGTGGGGTCCTCCTGGGCCTCCTACCATCGCGCCCCCTTTCATTGAGTTGGTGACGGATGGTGCGAGTTGAAACTGTCGTACCTTGTGTCTGAAAGTCAGCTTGAATCTGTTTGGCAGTTGATCAAGGTGCTTTCTCCATCATTCGAACAATCGTTCGCTGAAATCTTCGATCAACTTTTTTCTTGCGGCCACGTCCAGGGAGGTTGGCTACAGTACCATGGGCTTTAAACTTCCTGATAACATTGCGTACGGTGGACACAGGAACATCAAGGTCTCTGAAGATGGACTTGTAACCTTGAGATTGTCCATTCTTGACTACAATATTGTGTCTGACCTCCTCAGGCAATTCTCTGGTTTTCTTTCTTTTCTCCATGCTAATTGCGCTCCACACAGTGACACAAAACAACAGAATGACTCATTTTCTCCATTCAAACTGGTTGAATGAGTGAATTTCATATTGCAGGCATCTGCAACTCACCACAGGTGAGTTCAATTCCAAAGTAAAGGAGATTTACCTGCTTGAAATTTAATTATTTCTCACAACTTCTAAAAGGTGCCAATAATATTGTTTGGGCCATTTTAAGATTACTTGGTGGAATAAGCTAGGATTTAATAATTTTTTCAGCTTTTTACTCCCGCCAGGGAGTAATGCATTCGATCGTGTCCGTCCGTGTGTGTGTGTGTTCGTGAACAAGATATCTGGAAAAGTTCTGAACGGATTTGGATGAAAGTTGGTGGGATGATTGTCCTTGGGATAAGGAAGAATTGATTAGTTTTTGGTGAAGCTCAGGATATTATTCCGGATCCAGGAATTTTTTGAAGGATTGTTTACCATTGGCAGATGGGGCTCATTTTTTTTTTTACATTATCTTCTATAGATTCTATATTTAACATTGTGATATGAAAATAGTTTTCATATATGTTGTAAATGTAGTTTAAACTCGTGGTTATGCGTTAGAGCGGTGTATTTTTTAGCAGCGTCGCCTTCAATGTTCTTTTTTTTTCTTTCTAATAAAGACATATTCTGTCATTTTAAAACCACCAAAGTGTGTATTAGGTTTCGCCGTTTCATAAAATGTATCGTTTGATACGTATAATGCTTTAAAACAGTTTTTTGGTTTTTTTTAACCTCAGAAGAAATATCAACATTTACCTCAGCGAATGTCAATCGCGGTGTCAGTATTTGATGAACTTATAAAGACTTAGGTGACTTATAAGTGTGACCAGCATGTGCACGGGATTCTTCCCAGAAGAATGAGTGGTCGCATTAGCTTGTACGACTTAAAATGAGCGAGTTTTGTTTTCACGTTTGGGCCAGTTTTAATACATGTTGTATCCCGAAGGAATGAAACGAACGTTTTTCTGGCTTTCAATTTTATTTGAAGTCACACATGCCTCAAAATACACTCACCTATATAGAATTGAACGCTGAATCCGAATATGTAAGTGAAATTGCCTTGTTTTTTAAAAAACATTATCTGATATATATATATATATATATATATATATATATATATATATATATATATATATATATATATATATATATATATATACATATATATATATTGTTACAGACGCGGCTTAGATGTTATTTACCGAGCGGTTTGGTATGACCACGTCTGCACAGGTTACCCGATTATACCCGAACGTTGACTAATCGCGCTACGCTAGGTCAATGAAGGAAAAGACACACGGCTGGGATTAAAATGACACGACACCAGGGATACGGTTCTCAAGACCTCCGGAGGAGGTTATATTCGTTCGGAAGGTTAGATTACAACTACAAGAGGGACAGCAAAGGAAGATAGGCACTTAGACACAATCTTATATTATTCCCGACAGACCACAGAGAAACAGGACAAAAACTGACTCACACGGGGATTGATGGCAAGGAAAGCGGGTATTCGATGGCCAGCACAAGGTGCACCTTGTGCTCAGGGACAGGATAGCGCGGCCCAAAAGATGCAGGAGGTCTCTCAGCGCTCGGAGGTGGCTCTCTTGTCTTCTCAAGCTCGGGGCGCATCTCACCTCACATCCGGTAAGTCGCTGCGTATATCCGGCGGGGAGTGACACGCCCTCGGCTCGTTAGCTCCGCCCCAGATGGAATCGGCTCGTTGCTTCTCATTGGGTGCATGCGGGGGGGTTACCGGCTCCGCCCTTGACGAGGGGCTGACAGGGAGCCCCTTCGTGGTAACCCCGTGGAGCGCATGGTCATGGCGGCTAACCGAGCTGGTGGGAGGACGCACACTCCCCCCGCGCGCCGTGGTTGTAGTTGTTGTTGTAGCTGTAGTTGTTGTTGTTGTTTGGGGAAGAAGATGGAAGGAGGTATGGGAAGGTCCTAAACTCACTACTGGTGCCATATAATCACATTCTGGTGCAACGAAGAGTCAGAATTAATGGAAAGGAGTCCTTAACTGACATAGACTAAGAATAACTAGCAAGATGTCCGAAAGTTGTCTACGTGAGATGCGGTGGACCTGGGCACGACATTTAATGGGGGAAAAAGGGGAAGGTCGGTTCTACAGAGTGTTGTTTACAGACAATGGGACTAGGGAATGGGGGATTGGGGATAGTTGGGGAGTATTGGGGAAATAGGGGAATATTTACAAGCGGATATGGAGGCCAAATTCCATATTCGCAACATTGCACCCTTCTCTACCCTCGGGGCGTCCCGACCCGATAAATTTTTACCTACTTTAGTGTGGCACGCAATGTAGTTCCCTCTACTATTAACTCTACCCTGAGTGCGACAGTTTTACAGATATTCACAAATGAGTAAATATGTCCCCCTGCGACGTTGCACCCTTCTCCTCACAGAAACACACCCACAGGATAACCGAATCCGGAAAGAATCCTCAAACTAAACATACAGCCGGTAGGGAGCATTATTTACAAGACTACGCTGATATTTACACTACGATCCAGGACCTGTTTTTGGAGGAACACATGCAGATGTTATGCATAGAGAGAGCACGCATGCCAGCATCGATACACCAACCCACGAGTGCTCTGTGGCCTACGGCCTTTAATAACGTGCAGAGCACCCTTTCCCAGCACGAAAAGCACCACCCCATCACACAGTGAGCACCATCCGGTGCACCAATAAAGTGTTTATGAATCATTGTGTGGTGTCGCAGCCGGCCGATGTTCTGCCGCTGGTCTTGCCTTCGTGTGGTGCACTTGGTGTTCTTACTTCTTTAAAAAATAAAGAAAGGCGCCAACCGCGTCCATTTCTTTATTGTGGCCGTCAGGGGCCAACTAAGAGTGGTTCACCTGTTTGGCATAGGTGCCACGTTGACCCATAGGTCCATCCACGGGTGGTGCTTGGCCGCAAAAGAGCTGCGGTCCATGGTGGGTGGCCACAAACATTGCGGTCCATATGGTGTATCGATCCAGGCAGCAAACAGCGAAAGTGCAGGCCCACAACTGCGAAGCCAGCACCTCTCTCTCCTCTCTCTCTACCCCAAAGCCAGATCCTCGGAGGTGGGAGACAAAAGAAGCAGACAAGTGAGTAAGGTGGTAAGGGCGCAAAAGTGCACGCAATACAAGATGATGCACACTGGGGGCACATGGGAACCAGGTGAGACAGGTACGTTCCTATCGTACGCCCCCCCCCCCACCAGGTAACCTACATGGCCCCTCCCTTACCCCTTACTGTATCCACAAAACACAACACTACCCATAAACATCTACTTTACAAATCAACAAACATCCCTACTGTCTTCCCCGTTCCTCCCATAAACCAAATTCGTCTTCTCTCCCTCCTAACCAATCAAATTTGCGATTTCCAACTTTCCTCAAAATTTGCCATCTCCAACTCAACATCATAATTTGCCATCACCAATTCATCATCAGTCCCTCCTAAGGTGGGAGAGATGGAATCACCCCAATGTCTCATCCACGTCGTGATGCGTCTCACAAATCCTCACAGCAATTCTCATTTCCTGCACACAGAACAAAGAAAACACAGGTGTGGAGTCATCATCATCACCACAGGTAAGTGGCTGCGTATGGTGCGACAGGTTCATCAATCCTAACTATTTCCTAAATGACTTTAACAACTTTACACTACCCGGGGTCTTTCTCCGGCCAAACCATTGGCCCTCTTACACTATGGGTTCTAAAAACCAATTCCCATTGGCCAGACTGTGGTGCTTTTCAATTTGGGGTCTCACTCCCCCGATTCATCTCCCGGTGCCCTCGCACAATTTCTGGGCTGTGGCGTGTACCTCTCCCAGTGGGTCTACCCACCTGCACACCTCCACCACTGCAGTTGCCTCCGAGCTTACCTGCTCCTTACCCTAACCTAACTACCTGGGGAAGGCCCTCTGGCGCTCTCCCCACTCGGTGCCCTCTCTGGCACTGGGCTGCCCGATCCACACCCGGGATCCTCAGGCACCCACTCACAACTACCGGCTCCCAGAGCACACCTGCGGCCTCACCTGGCCGACATCCTCACAGTGGTGGAGTGCCCAACCAACTACACACACTAACAGGCTACACGCCCAGCCATTTCCACAACACTAATGCACCCATCCACAACACCATTCTGCAACCGCACCACAAATGCCAATATCCAACCACAATTTACCTGTACCCTCTACCTAACACTTACACTACCCGCCCCGGGTATCCGTGATAGGGGTCCACTCTTCCCCCATTCACACCTTCGCACCATGCACACCACTCCGTACCACTTACTCCAACTCTCTCCACACACCTGTACTTGCACACCTGTGCTCTCACACCTGGTGC
The DNA here is from genome assembly GCF_964187855.1 of Myxine glutinosa. NCBI lineage: Eukaryota > Metazoa > Chordata > Myxini > Myxiniformes > Myxinidae > Myxine > Myxine glutinosa. Next base: position 4,141,955 of record NC_136271.1, read on the forward strand.
CACCTGCACCCTTCTCTCCCCAAGCGCATTCGCGCTGATCCACACACTCACTACTCATACACTGCTCCACACACCTGTCCAGTTGCACACCTGTGCAATCACACCTGTTCAATTCTCACACACACGGCATCATCTCATCTAACTACTCCCCTCTGAAACTTGCGCTTCCCAGTCGTCCCTTTAAACTATTGCGCTCCCTCGTCATTATCATCCATACTAATCTACCTGCGTCCCCACTACAGGTATCAGTCACTATCTAAACCTTAACGTCACCTAATGTCATCTCTCTAGATCCCTACACACAATATAACCTAACCCACCCGGGCTAGTTTTCACTGCCATACACCCCATAAGCTATTGCTCCTTTGCCCCACACATGGGAAGGGTGGCAGGGATGCCATCCCACCACATCGGGGGTCTCTCACTACCAATTTTGCACATCAAATTTCAACAAATCAAAAATTTGCCAATCACTACCCATCATCTGCCAATCACTACTGCCAATCCCTTGCCAATCATCAAATTTTGTTTTTCTCCAATTTTGGGTCCAAAACACTAACCTCATCACCCAGTCTACTCAATAATGCCTCTCGGTGCGCCAATTCCTGTCCAAAGCCCGGCTTCGTAAAGCCAAGCAATGGATGCTGGTTGTTTTGTGCCGGCGGCAGGATGCGTCCGGCACTCGGTGCAGGGACGGGGGCTTACCCGTGCCGAGATCCCACGCACCACCTCGGCGTGGAGCCATCCAATGCCCCGATCTAGACCTGCCGGCACGTCTCACCAAAAAGTGGTCGCCATGACGACCCTTTCTATCGGGCTGCCAGCTCCGCCTAGTGGAGCACGGACGCGGCCGTTCAAAGCGAGGCCCAGCACGCACCGAGGGCCCGCTTCGGCTAAAAGTCGCTCTAACCTCTAACCCGTTTAACGTCGATGCTTCACCTGCATGCTTACACCCCGCAGCCCGTTCCTTGCTCACACATCCAGCCGTGCCCATGCTCCTCGTACCTTTCCTTACACACCCAGGTACCCTCATTCCACTCACAGCCTTGGTCACACACCTGACCACCGAACACTGTGGCACACATTCGTTGCTCGCACACCTCACCAATACACCGCTTCGCGCCCCCTCCTCGGTCACCTCCTCTGTGACAATCACAGGTGTGCCCTCATTCGCACACCCAACCATGTGCCTCACCACCAACTCCAGCGTGCATTCCCACTCACGCTCTACCATTCCAGGTGTGCATCCTTCCATCCCAGGTGTACATCCTCGCTCACCTGTCACAACCAACTCACTCTCCTTGTCACTCTCACTCCTCTCACCTCCATTCTTGACAGCGCACTCACCCTTACTTTTGACAGCGCACTCTTTCCTCATGCACCTGTCCGTTACACACCTTTCTCGCGCACACTCTCCCGTTACACCCTCTGTAACACTCACCACACCGCGCTTCCATGTGCCCCCTCGCACACACGCTACGACCGACTCACTCTCGCCAGCACCCTCACTCCTTGGCACGCACTTTTTCCTCACACACCCCAGAGTCGGACTTTCTCGCACACCTCCTTTTTCGCACACCAGACCTGTCGCACACTTCACCAACAGCCTCTCACGAACACCCGGGTCTATCTCGACCCCCAAGCTTCTTAAATCCCCTGGCGCATCATACGCACGACCATATTGGTCACCACTTACACCGGGTCCTCTTCCTCTTCGCTTCTCCTCCCTCACCTGCGAATCCCTCATCCGGTTAATGAGCACATCATCACGATCCAAACACAGACTTTGGACCAATTCTTTTATCTCCTCTTTTATTTCTTTCTTATCCCCTCTCCGTCGCTTCTTAATTTCGCTCATCCCTTCTTCCACTTCTTCTAGTTTCTGCTTCACCTCCTTTATTCCCCGGTACGTCTCCTCAAGCTCGTCCTCCAAGGCTACCTTGACCGTTTCCATGTGCGTCCTCACCTGCCGGTCCTTCGTCTCCATTACCTCTACCACCTCGTCCAACCTCGTTGTCAGTCCCTCACGTACCATCTGACATTCCCTCTTCGTCGCCACCAAGTCATTTTTTAGGTCATTTTGTGTCGCTTTTAACCCTCCTATTACCGCTGTGTTCTTCTTTACCTGGCCGTTAGTTCTTTTTGTCCCTCTGTTAGCTGCTCCACCTCCTGCGTCAGGTCCTCTTCCCCCTTGTAACTTTACAGTCCCCTTTCTCACCTCCTTCTCCATGTGCTCCTTACAGTGCCTCACCTCCTCGCGCACTCCTCCGACCTCCTCACTCACTCCTCCTCTGATCTCCTCTCCCATCACTTGCATCTCCTGCCCAGATGCCACCCTCATCTGCTCCATTTCCTCCCTGTGAGCATCCAGTTTGGTTTCTACCCCCATTCTGACCCCCTCTATCTGCTGCCCCATTTGATTAACTTCCCTTTCCGCTTGGTCCCTCATGTCCCTCAATTTGCCTTCCATCCTGTTTTCTAACCCCTCTAACCCATTTTTCACTCCCTCTATCTGATTCTCCTGGGCAGCCATTCTATTTTCTACCCCCTCTAACCCCTTTTGCATCCCTTCCATTTGATTCTCTTGAGCGGCCATTCTGTTTTCTACCCCCATTAACCCATTTCTCACCTCTTTTATCCCGTTGTCTAACCCCTCACCGGTACCCCTCGCTTCGTCCCTCATTACCCCCATTTGGTTTCCCATTACCCCCAATTGCTCACTCTGAGCATCCATCCGGTTCCCCATTACCCCCATTTGGTTTCCCAACCGCTCACTATCAGCCCTCATTCCCACCATTTGTTCCATAAGGGCCCTCATTTGCAGGAGGAAAAGGTTCGAATCCACCAGGGGCGCTGCCGCGGGCGTGGACGCCGTGGCCACCTCGTGCGTGACAACGCTATTTTGCGACCCTGCCGCCCTCACTGCTTCGCTCTCCTCGCGTCCCTCAATTTGGTCCTGGACCGACCCTGCCTCACTCTCCACTACCGGACCCCAGCTGTCTTGGTCTGCCATAGCGCGACTTTCAAAATTCGGGTTTTTATTTTCGTATAACAAATTCAAATTTCGCCGTTATAATTTCGCGCGGGAAACGCGCTCCGAATCGTCGATTCTACTACAAATTTGGGCCTAATAAATTTAGTCCCGGGTCCGAATTCCACTCCTCGACACCAATTGTTACAGACGCGGCTTAGATGTTATTTACCGAGCGGTTTGGTATGACCACGTCTGCACAGGTTACCCGATTATACCCGAACGTTGACTAATCGCGCTGCGCTAGGTCAATGAAGGAAAAGACACACGGCTGGGATTAAAATGACACGACACCAGGGATACGGTTCTCAAGACCTCCGGAGGAGGTTATATTCGTTCGGAAGGTTAGATTACAACTACAAGAGGGACAGCAAAGGAAGATAGGCACTTAGACACAATCTTATATTATTCCCGACAGACCACAGAGAAACAGGACAAAAACTGACTCACACGGGGATTGATGGCAAGGAAAGCGGGTATTCGATGGCCAGCACAAGGTGCACCTTGTGCTCAGGGACAGGATAGCGCGGCCCAAAAGATGCAGGAGGTCTCTCAGCGCTCGGAGGTGGCTCTCTTGTCTTCTCAAGCTCGGGGCGCATCTCACCTCACATCCGGTAAGTCGCTGCGTATATCCGGCGGGGAGTGACACGCCCTCGGCTCGTTAGCTCCGCCCCAGATGGAATCGGCTCGTTGCTTCTCATTGGGTGCATGCGGGGGGGTTACCGGCTCCGCCCTTGACGAGGGGCTGACAGGGAGCCCCTTCGTGGTAACCCCGTGGAGCGCATGGTCATGGCGGCTAACCGAGCTGGTGGGAGGACGCACACTCCCCCCGCGCGCCGTGGTTGTAGTTGTTGTTGTAGCTGTAGTTGTTGTTGTTGTTGTTGTTTGGGGAAGAAGATGGAAGGAGGTATGGGAAGGTCCTAAACTCACTACTGGTGCCATATAATCACATTCTGGTGCAACGAAGAGTCAGAATTAATGGAAAGGAGTCCTTAACTGACATAGACTAAGAATAACTAGCAAGATGTCCGAAAGTTGTCTACGTGAGATGCGGTGGACCTGGGCACGACATTTAATGGGGGAAAAAGGGGAAGGTCGGTTCTACAGAGTGTTGTTTACAGACAATGGGACTAGGGAATGGGGGATTGGGGATAGTTGGGGAGTATTGGGGAAATAGGGGAATATTTACAAGCGGATATGGAGGCCAAATTCCATATTCGCAACAATATATATATATATATATATATATATATATATGTATATATATATATATATATATATATATATATATATATATATACATGTATATATATATATATATATATATATATATATATATGCAGTGTCTGTCTTGTCTTGTGTTGTCACTGAACTACTCCCTCAAACTTTTGTGAAATCGTACTATTCCAACTTGACCCACGGCGGGAGTATGCGCTCTACTGAGTGGCGTTCTCGTTTGGTTTTGTTCCACTGCAAACCAAAGAAATACAAATGTGGATCCCAAAATATTTTTTAATTTCAACAATTTTCTAGACCTCTCCACTGGCAGTTTGGCCCACTCTTCTTGTGCAAACTTGTGCAAAAGAAGACATGGTGCATTATTTGAAAAAAGTGTAAGGGTGCCAATATTTTTGGCCACTACTGTACGCCGTTGTTAGATTATTATCGGTCTTGTTTTCATAATACTCGTTCTGCACATAACCTACATGATCAAATCAGGAATAGATGTTGGGAAAAAATTTTAAATTGATAGATTTCAACCTTTTTCACTCTTTACTTGCATATTATATTAGCCCCTTCTGGATATTTCACATTAACCTCAAGACCTCTCTTTAGACCTGGACAAAATTACAAACTGGTCAAACAAGTGGAACATGTCTTTCAATCCTGACAAATCTCACACTCTCACGATGTCTCTCCGAAAAGACCGACTGGACAACCCTCCCATCTACTTTCTCAACAATCCTCTCAAAGAAGTTCTGTCACTCAAGCTTTTGGGTCTCACTATCAGCCATGATCTTACCTGGAAAAAACACATTTCCAAGCTGGCCTCCAAAGCCAGTCGCCGACTGGGCATCCTCCGTCGTGCGAAGTCCTTCCTTGGCACACCTGAGCTCCTCACCGCATACAAGGCGTTGATCCGCAGTTTGATGGAATACTGCTCTCCCCTCTGGGCTGGTCTGGTCTGGTCTGGGCTCACACCGAGCTCAGCTTCACGCGGTAGAAACCAAAGCTTTCAGGATTATTGGAATCTCCCGCGCTGAAGCTGATTCTGAGGGCATTTCACTCGCTCACCGCAGGCAGGTTGGTGGTCTTTCTGTCTTCTACCGACTCCTCTCCGGCCTTGCTCCCCCTGCTCTGTCTGCGCTGTGTCCTCCAAATATTCCTACAGGTTGCACAAGGACTGCCAGCAACCCTCTTCTGGCGAAACTGCCAAAATCAAGACTCTCTGCTCACCTTCGCTCGTTCATTCCTCTTTTCTCCCGCCTCTGGAACAAACTCCCTCACTCTCTTCAATCCCACTCCTCCCTCCAGGTCTTTAAAACAGCTGTTCACCACCATCTCTTATCTTCCCCCATCCAAAACCTTGATCTTTTCTACCCCCGTTAATACACCCCAAATCCACCTCTTTCAATCTCCGACTTCATTCCTGAAATTTCTTGTCATGTCAATTTGTTTTATACAGTGTACCCCTTCCCTCCCCGCCCCCCCCGCCCCCCTAGCCCTCTCCCTTCAAACAGATCTCCTGATGTCCCTATTCTCTGCTGTTGTGCTTGTAGTGCTTCGCTCTCTCTCCCCATCTTGTCTCCCCCTCTCTCTCCCCATCTTGTCTCCTCCTCCCTTTATTGTTTTACGTGTCCGTTTATCGTTTTTGTGTTTTATGTGCTAATATGTGTTTCATGTGCTTGCTCTTACAGAAGCCTCGATCTTGTATACAAACTAGAGAGGTTCCAGGGAACCTGAACTCAACTGGTCTATATCAATATGGTTAGAATATGCATAATGGAACCACAAACTATATAGTTTATATGTGCTAAAAATATATGACAAAAATTTATTTTTCAATATGGCCGCCCTGCCGCGCCCATTTTTGGGCATGCAACGCCCAAATGCAATCCCAAACTAGTTTATGTCTTAAAGATGCTGCATAACAAGTTTCATCAAATTACATCAATATTTGTGACTTTTAGAGCGTAGACGTCGAATTGTTTACAGACGACAGACAGACGACAGACAAACGACGGACACTGGGTGTCGACAAAAACTCAGCTGGACATAGTCCAGTTGAGTTAAAAAACCAAAACAAATTAAAATCAACATTTACTCCTGTTTGATCATGTGGGTTGTGCAGACGTACTATTATGAAAAAAACTCAGTTTTTGTTAATTTTGCGATTCTGCTCATGGACACCAAGGGGTTAATCCTAAAATCTGTGGACCCATCTAACATCCTTTGATTAATTCAAGACTTTGTCATATATTACTCTTAAATTTGTGTCATTTTGATTAATTTATGTTCATTGGTTTGGTTACAACAAGGCTATTTATACCCAAGACCCCTATATTTTTAACTACCCCTTCCAAGCATGACCGTTTGATCCCTAAATCTGCACTTAGTGACCCCATCAAAAAATAATTCCTACCAACTTGTAGCCCACCATAAACCTTTATAATGATACGTAAAATGTTGGTATACATCAATGAGAACATAGTGAAACAATCAATTATATATCCTGTACCCCTAAGTGTTGGGCCAAATTTCGTGTTGTGGCAAGGTTATAAATCTAGATCGATGACGACTTTCGCAAGAGTTGACCTCCCTAAACATGTGTGCCATGGTCCAATCGACCAGAAACACACAAGAAAAAGGTATGTTCTTTCTTGACTACCCCTTTCCCAGATTCTGGGCCTTGGCACCACGACTGCCACCAGATCAGCCTCTCCACTTGACAACCAAGTCCCTGTACACACCACCTTTTTCTCATGGGTTTATTGAAAATTTGTTTTGTAACCTTAATATGCTAGAGAAGATACGATTATATTGATGACAAGTTTGGAGAAAATACATCCGCATCCTCATTTCCACACCCTGCACCAGGTTGTGGTGCAAATCGTGATTGGCAAAGCAGAGTCAGGAGAAACAACCATGGCAGCTGGTTCCTACCTCTCGTTGGAGAATCGTCACCGAACTGCATTCGGTCGACAGCCGTGCCGAGTGCTTCTCGTGGACTGTGCATCACCTTTTGACCACGAGCAGTGCTCAGTACTCTGCCAGGCTCTGGGGAACTTCTTTGCTGTTGCGTGCAACCTCGGCGGGCCGAACCGTCTTCCGCTTTTTTCTCTCTACGTTGTGCACAAATGTTACGAGTGTTTGCTACCCTTCATAGTAAGTACGCTGCATTCGTGGTGAAAAACCTTGCTAGTACTCTATTATGGTTACACTGGCCAACAAGTCACTTTTATCAGATATAATTATAGGTGGGATGATTCTATATCTGTTTTTTGGTTTTCCTTTAGAACGTTTAGTTTTCGTGATGAGATCGATCAATTTTGAAAGATAAGTAACGAGCAGGGGAAACGCTTCCATCAAGATATTCAGGCAATGGAAAATCGCTCCCAAGGTTTCTGGAAACAAAGTATTCCGGCAGACTACTACTGGGTGTTGTATCGTGATGACAATCCGGACAACGTTTACAAAAGAAAATCGCTCCCAAGGTTTCTGGAAACAAAGTATGCCGGCAGACTACTACTGGATGTTGTATCGTGATGACAATCCGGACAACGTTTACAAAAGAAAATCGCTCCCAAGGTTTCTGTAAACAAAGTATTCCGGCAGACTACTACTGGGTGTTGTATCGTGATGACAATCCGGACAACGTTTACAAAAGAAAATCGCTCCCAAGGTTTCTGGAAACAAAGTATGCCGGCAGACTACTACTGGATGTTGTATCGTGACAATCCGGACAACGTTTACAAAAGAAAATCGCTCCCAAGGTTTCTGGAAACAAAGTATTCCGGCAGACTACTACTGGGTGTTGTATCGTGATGACAATCCGGACAACGTTTACAAAAGAAAATCGCTCCCAAGGTTTCTGGAAACAAAGTATGCCGGCAGACTACTACTGGATGTTGTATCGTGATGACAATCCGGACAACGTTTACAAAGGAAAATTGTACTCGCAGCGTTTTTAAGTTGTTATACATTTCTTTTTTTCACAAGTGTGTACCGTATAAATTTAACCAAGTGTATGGTGTGTAACGTTTCTGGGAGTTATACTGAAAAATGAAGTTGGAACGTTAATTAGCCGAATGTGTGATATTTACCTAAATTGTGCTGAAATGAACACCAGTCGTATTTCGATAACTAGATGTGCTAGAATAAAACCGAACACAGATTTGGAATCAGCGTGCTAAATTGGTCTAGAAAGGTGTTTATAATCTTTGATGTAAAACAAAAAAGTTCGATTTTGTGCACCGGTGTTATTTGTTTGTTTGTCTACGATGTTTGCAAGACGTGTCTGGTTTCCGCATCTTAACTTGGATTTCATATATTTTGAAGATACCTCGCATTGTTTCTATTCACAATCGGACACCTTTACCTTGTGGTACCTCTGCCAAATTTCAATCCTGCGTCCTGATCTGCAACAATCGGAACATGGCGCGTGATGCCGAGGCACGAGAGAGGTTCCGTAGCTGATACCTGCTGAGTCACTTCAATCTTTCCGACCTATGGAACCACCTTCCATCGGCTCTTCCATCCCGCTTTTTCCTACAGGGCTTCAAGCAGCCGCAGCATCTCATGTCATCCCTCATCCCTACCCACAATCTTTACTACCCCCTTTGACCTTGCTGAGCCACACCCTCTTACTTGCAGGTTATGGTGTTCTTCCATTCATCCTTTCCTAGTCGTCATTCCCTTGCTTATTGTGTCCAACTGTGCAACGTTTATCCTTGATCCTAGGGCCACTATACAATACTCAGTTGTTATTTTCACTTTGTCAACTCGTAGCATGTAAAGGGCAGCTTACCACGTGTCCAGCACTGTTTGGCGGAGCTAAGGATGTTCGCAAGTCATGGGGACTGTGTGATGTCCGATCGCGTCGATGAACTAAGGACAGCTATTCAACATAGCATGACTCAGTTTCGCCAACACCTTCCGCTGCTGAAACAAACAATGGGCCTCAAAAAATGCTCCCTGGAAGTGAGTCGCTAAGCAATGTAATAATTCATAATGACTTGTTTGTCATAACGCACATGAAATATCACTCACAATAGGAGGAGTACAAACTTTCATGTACCTTGTGATGTGCAGGTGACCGTGATGTCATGGCATGCACAGCAAAGCGGCGTCAAGTCCCTCGAGGTCACCTTGAAGCAACTTGACCTGGAGAATCTGAAGAAACTTCAGGTTTTTACATTTTGAAAAATCTTTTTTGTATTTTAGGTAAATATTTTGGCCTGGTGTTTGGCTAGGCGGTTAGGGTGCCGGCTTGGGATCACAGGATCCTGGGTTCGAATCCCGGTCGTCGCTGAATTAACACCAGAGGGGTTGACTCAGCCCGTCACCCAAACGAGGTCGGCAAATTGAGTACCAGCTCACTGGTAATTCCCTGTGTGTCGCAAGAGGCGACCAACAGGGTTGACGGCAGGAAGCGCATCCGGCCATAAAACATTGCTTCAAAAAGGGGACCACGGTGCCCGAAAAAGGAAGCATTGCTTCAAAAAGGGGACCATGGTGCCCGAAAAAGGCCAACCCTGCTTTGTGGGGAAAAATAGCATCCAAAGGTGGTTCTACTTTAGGTGACAGGCAACTTGATTGGCAAATTACATACACTCAAGCTACTAGACACGAGGTGGCTTAAGGGGTCATTTACAAATCATACAGAGATGGTGGGGAAGTCGGTAGGGGAGTAGTGAATGCACTAGTGTATTGGGAAAGAAGAATAGAGCATTGGAAAATGAGGAGTGTAGTTGGGGACAGATGAAGAAAAGAGCTTCACAGGGCATGACCACACATCACAACCCAAATGGGCAAGTGCTTTTCAAAATTGATTTATCAAAAAGTTTTCATCACAACCGGTTTTTGACCTCTGTATTTGGATCAACATCCTCATCAGCAACACAAAAGGATTGATCCTTATATTTTAGTGGAAATATAGAAGAGAGAGTAAGAGTATGGTGTGTGTCAGGATGGTGCTGAGGAGTCGTCGGAGGACGCAGCGACTTGCTGATCCAGCTTACGCTCCCATCTATATGTATATATATATATTAGGTGTTTTAATAAAGCATCTGCAAGAGGCCATACAATGTGCAAATGTAGGTATACTTTGGATCGAAATCCTCGTTGTCTTCAGGTGCTGCACATGAAGAGGCCAAATGACTCCATGAACCTGGATAACGATCAAATGAGCCCCGAGATCACATCCTCACCATTGGATATCGACAGCAATGGTAAGTCGTTCAAGATTGCACTGAACCGAATCAGGACGTGAATTTAGCGAAATCGATTGAAAATTGAACAATGGTCTGCATATCGATCAGGTCTGCATATCGTTTGAATCCCTCTTTAGTTCCTTCCTTCCACAGGCATGTGCTATAAACATGGATATGGAGGGATGGCATGGGGGGAAAATGGCCGTCCCATCAAATGTAGGTATAGATTCAGGTGAATCAGTGCATGCATGTATTGTTACGTCAAAAGTGAAGAAACAGAGCAAGAGCTCCACAGATGTGGTAGTGTATACACTTGAGCAAATGTGCGTATCTCACCCATCTCTGCCTTTTCCCCTTTTCAAAAAATTCTCCATAACCTTCGTATCCCCACATGTGCTTGAAATAACGACAATAAAACACTTCTCCTCAATATGCCTTCTCTCCCTCCACCCTCATCGGTCAACAAACCAAAATCCCATAACCAGTATAACAATTCTAAAATATTCTCCCAAACACCTGTCTCCATAAACTTCCCATCCAATACTTCAACGATGTGCTTGTCTGTAGCCTTCCGTTCCACATGGTCACTGTGATAATCATCATATACACACACACACACATAGATAGATATATGTATGTATGTATGTATGTATGTATATACGTATATATATAAAATTATGGGGAAAGGCATGTGTGAAAGAGAGGAGGAAGATGGTTGGGAGGGAGGTGAGAAGAAAGGAAGAGGGGAGATATGTGAAAGCAGTCGGTCAGGCACAGCTGTGGGAAGGTGTGCGGGTGAGGATATTGAAGTGGCAAGAGATTTGGAGGATGGAGCCAATATTGTTGAATTTCCTGTTGCGGGCAACATATGATGTGCTTCCGTCACCAGTAAACTTGAGATTGTGGGGGTTGTTGCAGGAGGAGAGATATTATTTGTGTGGAGGTGTGGGAACGGTGCAGCATGCACTGAGTGCATGTTCAGTAGCATTGGCAGCAGGACAATACAGGTGGCGACATGATCAGGTGCTGGCGGTGGTGGTGCAGATGGTGCAACAAGAGGTGCTGAGGTCGAGAGAAAGAAGAGTGGAGAAGGAGACTGATGGGTGAGAGGTGTGGTTTGTCAAAGAGGGCCAAGTGGTAAGAGGTGGAAAGAGGAGGAGGTGGAAAGCAAGAGGGCTGTCAGATGCTTGTGATTGGCAGGTGGTGGCAGACATAAAGCCACAATTGGTATTCCCAGAGGATATCTGTGTGACAAGGTTGTGGCCTGACATTGTCATTTGGTCAGGTGCAACAAGACAGGTTATCTTTGACGAATTGTCGGTACCTTGGGAAGAAAATATGGAGGAGGTGCACGAGAGGAAGAGAGGAAAGTACAGTGAGTTGGAGGCAGAGTGCCAGGAGAAGGGTTGGCGAGTTTCGTGTCAGCCATTTGAGGTGGGGTGTAGAGGGTATATTGGCAATTACTTTTCCTGATTTCTTGCTAGGCTGGGAGTGTGTGGGACAGAAAGAAGGAGGATGTGTGACAAGGTGGCCCAGGTTGCCTTGAAAGGCTCATTTTGGATATGGAGGAAGTTTATGGAGGCACGTCGAACGGTGTAGGTTGGTTGTGTGTGTGTGTTTTTTTTTTGTTTTTTTTTGTACTATTATTATTTCTTATTTTGTGTGTACGAGTGAGTGGGTGAGGGTGTGTGTGTCGAACGGTGTAGGTTGGTTGTGTGTCGTTTTTTTTTTTTTTGTTACTATTAATATTTCTTATTTTGTGTGTACGAGCGAGTGGGTGAGGGTGTGTGTTTTTTGCATGAATTCATTTTTGCACGAGTGTGTGTTTTTGTATGTTGAGTGGTGTATGTTGTAAGGGTAGGTGGTTGGTTGGTTGGTGTTGTGTGTGTGGATGGGTGTGTATGTGTGTGTATGAATGATCTGGTGTGTTTTGTTGGTGAGTGGTGAAGGGTATAAAAGTGGGTGCTTGAGTGTTCCACCATGTTTGTTTGGTGCTGTGGATTCTGGATGCGGAGGTGTTGTTGTTGTTGTAGTCTGCGTTCGCACTAGCTGAGTGTGGGGGTATGTACACATCCAGGTGTAGTTGCTGCATGTGGATGTGTATGTGCCCCTGCTGGCCCACCTTAGCTGACCGTATCGAGGTTGAAGGGCCGAAACGGGATGATTGAGGACCTCGACTGAGGACCCGGTCAGTGCGGCACACTTGTGACCAGGTGTGTTTTGAACTTATATGTATATATATATATATATATATATATATATATATATATATATATATATACGAGCAGGCCAGTCAACAAGTAACCTTAAAATGGCGATATAAATTAGAGAATGTAATGTGTGTAGTTGTAGACGACATACAGTCACGTGAAAAAGTAAGTACACCCCGTGTAAAGTTTTGACTTTTTCAACATATTTCAACATACAGCTATTTGATCTTCATTTCAACAATATTGATAGATAAAGGTGATATAATATAACAAATATCATGAAACATTTACATTTTGTAGTCCATTGTATAATTTAAATAAACATAAATGCAAATTTCGCATGTGGAAAAAGTAAGTACACCCTTGGCTCTAATCGGTGGTATTGCCCCCTTTGGCAGAAACAACCTCAAGTAGGCGTTTCTTATAACTGTCTACCAGTCTCTGACATCGACAGGGAGAAATTTTTGCCCACTCCTCCATGCAGAATTCTTTCAGCTGTGCGAGGTTTGAGGGGTTTCTTGCATGCACAGCTCGTTTCAAATCCCCCCACATCATCTCGATGGGATTTAGATCCGGGCTTTGACTTGGCCATTCCAGAACCTTCCATTTCTTTCTTTTCAACCATTCCTTGGTGGATTTACTGGTATGTTTAGGGTCATTGTCATGTTGCAAGGTCTACCTTCGGTTGAGCTTCAACTTTCCGACAGATGGCCTCACATTATCCTCAAACACCCTCTGGTACAATGAAGAATTCATAGTGGATTATATTATTGTGGATATGAGAATGTTTTTTATTTATTTATTGTTGTTGTAAAAGGTTGTTGAAAATATCGCCCCTCCTCCCTCCGTTGTGGTTGTATAAAGGTCAAAGGGCGTTCCCGTAGTTAGTTCCATAAAGCATACATGAAGGACACTATAATATCCCTGTTCAGTAGTTTATTTCCTTATTCTGTGTATTAGGTTAAGGCCTTGTCTTCCATTAAGATGACACTCCATTGCACCAAGTGAAATAAGATAGATTCCCTTTCATGCCCCATTCCCACTCCCAAAGCCTCAATTGCCAATTACATCCCCTCCAAGCCTCCATTGCCAACTGCACTGGGCAGTTTGCCAGGTTTGCTACAGCTGTGGTTGTTGATTTTGCCCCAAAACCACCATTGAACATGTGCTCGGGTCGGGGAAGAAAGGCGTGTCTCCACCTCGTCATAGAGGGGAGGAGTGAGTCAGCCCCACTCAACCAACCACGAACAAGGGGTTGGACTTGGAGAGGGTGTGGAGAGAAACATCAAGGAGGTTCGCGAAGGTTCAGGGGCGTGGCATATATAACCCGAAGAAGACGCCCCCACCTCAGACGAGTCCTGGCAAAGCACGCGACGTCCCCACAGCGGCACGAGCAGATGAGTCCTGGAGAAAGCACGCTACGTACACACAGCAGCAGCAGCAGCAGCCACAGCAGCTTGGGGCTTTGACGGCAGTTCTTGAGCAGGGCCGCGAAGGAACGACGGCTGCTAAACACGCCGATCGTGCTGCAGTACCCGTGGACCTTCCTCTCCCTCCAGCCATTCACCTCCTGCCAGTCCTATCATCATTCCCCGCGTGAGTCTGTCCTTGTTTGTTCTGTCCCTGGGTTAATTAAGACTGTAGGTAAGCTAGCGTTGCACTGTGTCTCTAATATCTTCTGTACATTATTTTATTATCTTTCCTTCTCCTTGGTTACTTTGAGCGTGTATATAGTAGGAATAAATTTAGTAGTATTTCCAACCTTGTTGTCTTCTTCTTCTTCACATCCGTGTCGCCTTTGTCTTTTCCCTATTGAATACCTGTGGCGCGATCCGGCCAACGTTCGGGAATCGGGTTAGTCAGGGTAACTGTTCGGCCGCGGTGCCATCCGCTCGGCAAACAACATCTTATCCGCGGTCCGTAACAATATGATGGTGAGATACCCAGGCCCTGATGCAGCAAAGCTGCCCCAAACCATAATATTTCCACCAGCATGCTTTACAGTTGGTATCAGGTTCTTGTGGTCAAATGCTGTCTTTGGCTTTCGCCAAACATGTCTTCTGGTACTGTGGCCAAATAGCTCTACCTTTGACTCATCTGTGCAGAGCACATTGTTTCAGAAGTGCTGGTCTCTGCCTCGGTGTTCATTGGCAAACTTTAGTCTTGCCCTGATGTTCTTTCTGGACAGCAAAGCTTTTCTCCTCGCACACCTCCCATGTAGATCAAATTTGTGCAGCCGCCTTCTAATGGTAGACTCATGCACTTTGACATCAACAGTGGCAAGAGCTACCTGTAGGTCCCGTGATGACATTCTGGGGTTCTTAGAGACTTCTTTCAGCATCTTGCGGTCTGCTCTCGGGCTGAACTTGCTGGGGCGGCCTGGCCTGAACAAGTTGGCAGTTGTTTGGAATCTTCTCCACTTGTAGATGATCTTCCGGACAGTCGAATGATTGATTTCAAATTGTTTGGAGATCTTTTTAAATCACTTCCCAGACTCGTAGGCATCTATAACCTTCTTTCTGAGGACCTCAGATAGCTCTTTTGATCTAGGCATGGTGACGCCGCACACTTCAACAAGAAAGAGAAACCCAATCTAAATGTCTGAGGTTTAAATAAGACAGGTTCCTCCAAGATCCTCTCTAACGATGTTCTTATCATTTGCTCCTGAGCTGGTGCACTTGATTCTAATTTTAGGTATTTGAAGTAGTGATAAATGTTGGGGTGCACTTACTTTTTCCACATGCGAAATTTGCATTTATGTTTAATTAAATTATACAATGGACTACAAAATGTAAATGTTTCATAATATTTGTTATATTATATCACCTTTATCTATCAATATTGTTGAAATGAAGATCAAATAGCTGTATGTTGATATATGTTGAAAAAGTCAAAACTTTACATGGGGTGTAACTTACTTTTTCACGTGACTGCACATATATATATATATATATATATATATATATATATATATATATATATATATATATATATATACATACATACATACATACATACATACATACATACATATACATTTCAGTCATTATGCGACTCCATACTATCAGTGGTGAACCACCATTAAGGCGGTTATTAGGTTAGAGCACTAAATAATTATATTCTGATTGGTTACTCCGGACCGCATCTAAGCGACACCATATAATGAGTGGAGACCAGAGATAATATACCATGTGGCAGACGGTGCTTTGTCACTCCCATTAAGGTACAGCGATAGCTGCATGGGATACCTTAATGGCGGTTCACCACTGATATTATGGAGTCGCATAATGACTGGTATAAAACCGAAAGGTTTTCAGATTCATGAATGTATGCAGGACTCACTGCGTTGCCCTGATGAAGCCCCAACAAGGGCGAAACCAGGTTGGTAACTGTGAGCTTTTGCATGCACTCATGATTGTATTTGAAATAACATCTAAAATTACGTACTGCTCGATGGCTCCTCCAGAGTTTGGCAGGCAAGGTGTACGTACATGGCGGTGACGTCACTGCGTGCGCTCATTAGGTTGGAACACCAAATAATTATTTTCTGATATATATATATATATATATATTGTTACGTGCTCCTCCCCAAACCCCGGTCACGGTGTACCTTCGAGCCCTGAGAGGAGTTACTGCAGAAAGATGTGTTATTCTGTATGTCTTAGATCAATGGTGAAACCATACCAATTGTTACCAACAAACAAGTATTGTATTAAGATCACACAAGAATAACAGTACAAAACAATAGTAATCAATTGTACAACAAATATATCCTTCCTATGATGGTACCATCAGTTTCGTACAATATAACTCACTGTGCTTCAAGTGAGTGAAACAAGAACATTCCCAATGTCTCTATTCCGGCATCAAGCCAAAGTCGATCCGCTCCAGTGATCGTCAGAACGATGTCTAATCGAGACCAGAATCCCGTTCGGTTGAGTGACAGTCACGCTGCCTGTTACGGCCTGAAGCACACCAGACCAAGCCTTCAATCACACGGTCTTTATGTATTTATTATCACACGAAAATCTCTTACTACACATAAAACAAAGAAGGGAGAAGAGAGGGAAAAACCCGAGTAGGCCGGTCCAAGGGTAGGCCAGTCCAAGAGTAGGCCGGTCCAAGGGTAGGCTGGTCCAAGAGTAGGCCGGGCAGTAGGCCCCAGGGCAGGCCCCGTAGTAGACCCCAAGGCAGGCCCAGTGGTAGGCCCCAAGGCGGGCCTAGTGGTAGGCCCCAGTGCAGGCCCAGCACGAGAGGGTAGGAGTAGGCAAGTCCACGAGTAGGCCCCAACACGGGCCTAGTGGTAGGCCCCAGTGCAGGCCCAGCACAAGAGGGTAGGAGTAGGCAAGTTCACGAGTAGGCCCAAAGGCAGGCCCAGTGGTAGGCCCCAGTGCAGGCCTAGTGGTAGGCCCCAGTGCAGGCCCAGCAAGAGAGGGTAGGAGTAGGCAAGTTCACGAGTAGGCCCCAGTGCAGGCCCAGCACGAGAGGGTAGGAGTAGGCAGGTTCACGAGTAGGCCCCAGTGCAAGCCTAGTGGTAGGCCCCAGTGCAGGCCCAGCACGAGAGGGTAGGAGTAGCCAACAAGAGTTCGATCAACATCACCCTTCCGGTAGAGAGATTGCAGCTCTGGACACTCTACAGCCCCCGAAAAGCACTCTGCCATAAGCCCTCTCCCAAAATGGCCACTCACTCCTCTGAATCACCTTCCTGGCCACTCCCCCTGCCCCACAGCCAATCATAGGCTTTATACCCATGGACCAAACCACCTGGTCTAGCTCACAGGGGGGTGTGGCGGAAGGAAGAAGAAAAAGGTCACAAACCGTAACATAAAGATGCATAAAGGTGCCCTCCAGGCGACTGGGAAATCACACCTTCGGGTATGGACGTTCCACGGCTCCCAATCGGCGAACCGCAGATTTCCCACTCAAAAGCCACGTTACACACACACACCATATTAACGTCTGAATGCGGTGAAAATGGTTGAAGCAGTGAAAAACCTTGAGCGAAGCGCAAATCCTGCGCGAGGTAAAAATGGCTGACGGCCCATTCTCGTGGCGTAACGGCACTCCGATGATTCTCTTCGGAATCAACCGCAAAACCTGTCACGCAGGTTTATCTGTCACAGCGATAACAACTCTGTCACAGGAATCCCTTTCCTGGGAAACCCAAAGTACACTCGTGACTCTCGTTCGCCAACGTTCGCTCCAGACCTCGAAGCAGCTAGGCTTCT